>NC_060268.1:18372335-18602335 GCF_021613505.1 Equus quagga
AGGCATTACCTAGCATCTGGACCTTGCCTAGATTCCGCGGTATGTTCTGGGCATCCATCTACTCATCTGTAAATGAGAAGAGAAAATAAATAATCTCTGGAAGTTTTTCTTCTCTAGAGTTACTGATTCTTAATTTTTAGTAAAACCTTTTTAGTTGCTGTCCTATTCTTCATGTTATCCAGTATGTGCATCCGTTATCATTCATTCATTAAAGTAATGAACAAACATGTAGCCTTATTATGAAATGTAAACAATCTGTGGTATGCTATGACAGTTTTATTCAGAGTGAGACAAAGAGTGTGAAGTACATTTTTTTCCATTTCCAAGCTGCACATCCACACAGCTCATTACCGTTGTGTGAGTAATTTCAGAGTGCCTACTAAAACTTTGAATAGCCATCACTGACTAGTAATCTGTCAAGGTATAATACAGGATAATATGTTTTTACACAACAGTGGTGAGACTCTCATTAGTTATTACCACCTATAATTGCTTGCTATTAAAACATTTTAAAACTTAAAAATTATATGCAACAAAATAATGATTTCAAATAGCTCTAGGAAGTCTAGACACAGAAGTTGCTGCCTTAGAGTTAGTGATATATGAAGTCATTTCTTATTGCTTTTGTCTTTTTTTTTTTTTAAGATTTTATTTTTCCCTTTTTCTCCCCAAAGCCCCCCAGTACATAGTTGTGTATTCTTCGTTGTGGGTCCTTCTAGTTGTGGCATGTGGGACGCTGCCTCAGCGTGGTTTGATGAGCAGTGCCATGTCCGCGCCCAGGATTCCAACCAACGAAACACTGGGCCGCCTGCAGCGGAGCGTGCAAACTTAACCACTCGGCCACAGGGCCAGCCCCACTTTTGTCTTTTTAATAGATGCATATTATTCAAAGTAAAATAGAAGAAAAGTTTCTGCCAACACTTAAGCATCACACTAAGTCACCTCTGCTGCCTTAAAGATAAGCATGTAATTTATTAAACAGATTTCTTTAGTAATATCTGATATGTCGATATATTTATATGCCCAGGGAAGAAGAATTTTTAGTCTAGCTTTAGTCCCCAAAAGTGTTACAAGTTCAAGTTCTATGCATATTTCTATGTCTTGTAGTATAACTGACTTTTTTTTCTTTTTCTTTGGTGAGGAAGATTGGCCTTGAGCTAACATCTGTTGCCAATCTTCATATTTTGGCTTGAGAAAGATTGTCATGGAGCTAACACCTATGCCAGTCTTCCTCTATTTTGTATGTGGGTTGCTGCCACAGCATGGCTTGATGAGTGGTGTATAGGTCCATGCCCAGGATCCAAACCTGCAAACCCTGGGCTGCCAAAGCAGACTGCACAAACTTAACCACTATACCACTGGGCCAGCCCCAAGACTTTTAAATCTCATAACCAAAATTTGCCATTTCACATTTAATCTAAACTTTAATTCCAAAAGATTTCAAGCAGACTTGTTTTTGATGAGAAATACATTCCTTCTTTTCTCAGGTATATTTTTCTTTTTATTTTTCTTTACTTTAATACAAATAGAGGGTAAGGCTAAGGTCCAAATTTAAAAATTATGAATTAAAATGGTTATTTAAGCGATGAGATTTTGAACTTAATGGAAAGGAGAGTAGCTGTAAAAAAAACGAGATCTAAGCAGAAGAGAGTCCATGGGTCAGATTCCAGATCTGCCTTTAGGAAATCAAGAGTGGAATAAATTAAAGTCACGACTTGAATGAGAAAAGGAAGTTTTTTGGCAGGAGAGTGGAGAAGAGAGGACTAACTAGAGTGGCTTTTGTGTTTCTGAATTTGGACCTTGAAGATTTCTGAAGTTGATAGACCCTCTGGTGTTAGGCATCCCATTTCAAAGGAAGCATTGGGTTTGTGGAGCAGAGAGTCATGATTGCAGAGCTGGTGCAAGAGAAAGAACTGCAGAGGGAACAAGGCAAGCAGTGTGATCATTGGCCAGGGTTATCTCCGCTTGGACAGCATGCCCGTGGCCCAGAAAATAGCCAGGTAGAGTGGAGATGCACGTGTGACCAGCTCTGCAGCGGATGGTTGTACTGTTTTTCATGGCTTGGGAAATGTATAATGAATCTTCTTATTTCAACACTATCATTTAGTCTTCATCATTTCAGCAACTGGACTTTTTCAAAGGCTTTTAAAAACTACTTCATGGAGGGGCTGGCCCGTGGCCGAGTGGTTAAGTTCGCACGCTCCGCTGCAGGCGGCCCAGTGTTTCGTTGGTTTGGATCCTGGGCGCGGACATGGCACTGCTCATCAGACCACGCTGAGGCAGCGTCCCACATGCCACAACTAGAGGGACCCACAACGAAGAATATACAACTATGTACGGGGGGCTTTGGGGAGAAAAAGGAAAAAATAAAAAAATCTTTAAAAAAAAAAGCTACTTCATGGAAATAGGTATTACAGATTTATTTTCATGAATCACATCTTTTGGACTGGGAGAGCAATGATTAGACCAAGAATCTATAATAACAGTTGCTGCTAGGAGAGAGAGCAAAGCCATACCTTGATAGTGGTTCCTAGTGACTGTGATGGAACACTCTTTGTTTTCTGCCGAGCGTGGGGAGGTGGGCATTGGGTGGAGGAGGGAGGGAGGAAAAACGAAAAGTTTACGAATTTTTTTCTGGTTTCTGTTTCCTACGATTACATTCAGAAACTAGTCACATAGCTGTGCGGTCATCGTGTGGAATTATTTTCATGTGCCTCCTTTTGAGGATATGAAATCACCAAACAAAAGAGCCTGTGCCCAAATTTGAACACATTTCAGAAGTATGCCTCCAAATAATATAGATTATTCACTTTTTCTTCTCCCCTTTCATTTATACTTTATAACTTGTATTTCTAAGGGAAAATTTAGTGTTTATGCTTTTGGTGGGCTTGAACCATCTCACAATTTTTCCGTTGTTTCAGCTGTGGTTCTCTGTCCGTGATAATCACCCAGTGGTTATTCACTAAGTATTTGTTTTTTCCTATACTTAACTTTTGGATATACTTAAATTTTCAATCTGTTATTAGACGATTTTTTAAAATCGTGAAGTGATTGAAAAGGGGTGGTTTAGTTCCCTAGGCAAAGTTAATAATATAAGTTTATGACTGGGTCTTAGTTCTCGCTTACAACATCCCTGAGAAGGATCCAGTTGACCTAAGGATCTGTTGCTCTCAGAACCATCTTCAACGACCTAAGCTTTCCTGCTTTTTACAGCTTGATGCTGGCATCACTCAGGTGCAACTCCACCAAGGGAGTTGAGAGACATTCTCCGCCAGCTTTTTAGACATTCTTGTGAAAGCACTTACTCACAATGTGTCTTTGTTGTCTCTATACTCCTGGAACAATACTCAGGGAGTATTTTGGTCAGGCTAGGAAGTGGTAGCACCTCTGTAATTTCCTTGCTCATTAAGGGTGACCAGTCATGGCACTACTTGTTGTAAACAGGAGAGTTCTTGGAAAATGACTTGGGAGTCATCTTCGGTGAGACGAGTGCAACATTCAGCTGCCTGATGTGTTCTGTTATTGAGCAGAATAATTTAATCTCTGGGCTTTCATCACCTTTGAGCAAAAGTAAACTGGCAGTGTGTTTTCATTTCCTAATCAGGCCATCTCTCCCTTCCCCTGTCTTTTTTCTACTTGACTGAGTCACGGATTAATTTGTTTCTGGTATTGCTTGTTCCTCGCCCTTTGTGAGTGGCCGCAACTATGGAAAAGCACCCTTTGTTCCACAGAGTTCCCATTGGCCAGGTCACATTTCAGCTCCTCATTAAAACATATATTATTCTACTCTGGAGCACATTGTTTGGCCAGCCATGAATTTACAGTGAAATGTAACAGTAAATTGTGCGCTGTGGTCAAAAATGCCAAATGATACACACAGCAGCATGGAGGTTCCCAGCATATGGTAGAATTAGGGAGTTTAGGACCAGTGCCGGAGTTGTTGGCCGTATTTTCACAGTGGCCAGTTTTGTTAGAGTCGAACTTGGAGAGAGCTTGAAATCACTTATCTCAGATGTTTGTGCTCACAGCCACAAAGCCTCAGAGAAACACAGAACTGATCTTGTAATAAGCTCCAGCTGAGTTTACAAGCCTCTGAGCCTCTCTGAAAGCCTGTTTAGTTTAATGAGGGTTTTCAGATTTCAAAGCTCACACACCTTCACATAAAAACAGATGATTATGACCAAATTAGGGAATGTTGTTCCATGAGTGTTTTCCCCCAATATGTTCTCTTCTCAGTTGTCAGGCCTTGTTCCTTCACACTTTGCACCTTCCAGACATCATTTTTAAATAGAAGTTTTGAAAGTCTTATTGTATATAGTTTCTATTCAAGCAGAATGTTATATTACAGAAAAGATTTTTTTCTCTTAACAGGAAAAGACGAATATGCATATATTTTTTTCTTGCCGTTAAAAAAAGGTCCAGTCTGAAAAATAAACTGAACCCTCAGCTTCTGCTGCCATGACAACTGTCCTGAGAGGCTAGGTGTCCGTATTCACCCTGTGCCCTGCTTCACAGGTCTCTACCACCTGTTTGTAAATGGTTTGTTAAGGAGGAGAGAAAAGCCATGTCTATGACTGAGTAAGGAGGAATGTGGAAGAGAGGACATATATTGGGCAGATAACCTTCATGAACATTTACAACGCTCTTTGCTTTTATTTATTTATTTTTTTGGTGAGGAAGATTGGCCCTGAGCTAATATCTGTGCCAATCTTCCTCTATTTTTTTGTATGTGGGATGCCACCTCAGCATGGTTTGATGAGCTGTGTATATGGGTCCACGCCCAGGATCCAAACCTGTGAAGCCCAGGCCGCTGAAGCAGAGTGTGTGAACCGGGCCGCTGGGCCAGCTCCTTCGTTTTTAAAATTTAGTTTTTTAAAATAATAGCTTTAATATATGTGGCATAGATTGATATTATTCTACCTATTCTTATTTTTCAGAGTGTTTTCTGGGTCCCTCTTAGAAAGAAATATAATTAGGATGTGAGGCCTTCAAGCCTTACTTGAACAGCAGTCCTTTATTACATTATACCCGTGGTTTTACCAACAGGCACAGCACAGAAGGTGATGTTCACATGTCAGCAATACAGGACCGTAGAGAAATGGCATATAGAGATGTCCCTGAAGAAAGCAAGAGACCTGTGGATAAGGCCAGGTTGTGCCGAAGTTGTGATGAGCTGGCAGAATCCTTGCCTCTTAAGCCCGTCTTCAATATCCCCACCTGGTCCTTCCACCACATGAGCACGTTGTAAGGCATAGTTAGAAGACACTATACACTTTAGCTGTTCTTGGGGGAAACAATTGCTATTTCATCTCTTCCTCTCCAGCTATTATTTTCTCTGCACCCCAGCCCAAGCACGGGATCCCCTGAATTTTCTCTCTCCTCTTTTTGACTCAGAATCAGCTACCCGTGGCTTCGGAAAGGATCTGGTAAGAGGATCTGTGCATTAATGGATTATATTTTGAAGAAAATTTGTATGCTAATCAGGGACAATCTTTTCACAGTTAAAAAAGTTTAACTCAGTGTAACTCAAACGGGGGTTTGAGAGTTATAAGATAATTATTAAATTTTGTATTTTTATTTCATTACTAATCTTAAGTGTACTCTTATCAATTATGGACATTTCTTTTCCTTTAACTTACTTTTCTTGCAAATGCTATTTAGGTAGAACTAAGTAGTCAAAAGGTTGGTAGAAAAGATTAGTGTTCTGTATTTAAGAAGCGCATGAGCCTTTGGCTTCCACTCACAAGGAGTATCTAGTAGGGAACGTGCTTGCCTGCTCCAAACAAATAGAAAACAATATAAAATGTATAAAATGCCTGTTTTAGATACTGGCTAATAGGCAGCACAGGATCCCTGAGAAAAAGGACACAAACAAGGTAAGTACCACAATCTTCTGAGCTTTTGCCTGGAGGCAGGATCCAGGGTTGGGGGTAGGGAGAGAGAACCCAAGCAGAGCTTAGTGGTCTGGCTACGTGGAGGAGACAGAGAGGAGAGCTCAAGAAGACGGAGTCAGTAGGTTTTTTAGGGGAGGAATACTGGAAAGATGGAATCTGTACAAAGAACGAGCTCCAGAAATCGGCATAGATGTCCACTTGAGTATTGGACTGAATACAAATCTGTGTATGCGTAGGGTGAAAACATGTAAGACAGAAGAGAGGCCAACTGTTGCAAAGCTGTGAAGCTCTGTGAGCACTTTCCAGAGCTCACAAAAGGCTGAGAGACAGTTGAGTTTCTACCAGCCCAGTAGAAGAGATTTTAGTGAACACTGAGGCATTCCCTAGAGATGTTCAAAGAGTCATGCATTAGTCGTAGTGCTAAACTATGCCTAGAGCAAATACAACTATAGAGCTGCCCAACAAAACTTAAAAATCAGCCTTGAGAGACGGGTGAAATAAATTTTAATATGTTTTGTTTTACCCAATATGTACAAAATATATAACACGTGTGATGGTTAGTTTTATGTCAACTTGGCTGGGCCATGGTGCCCAAATTTTTGCTCAGATATTATTCTAGATATATCTGTGAGGGTATTTTTAGATGAGATTAACATTTAAATTGGTGGACTTTGAATAAAGCAGATTGCTGTCCATAATATGGGCCTCATCTAATCACTTTAAGACCTGAATAGAGTAAGAGACTAATCTCCAAGCGAAGAAGAATTCTGCCAGCAGATGGCCTTCAAACTTGTGCTGCATTATAAGCTCTGCTCTGGATCTCCAGCCCACTGGCCAGTCCTGAGGATTTTGGACTTCCCAACCCCACAATCACGTTAGCCAATTCCTTAAAATAAATCTTTCTGTTTCTCTCAGTATATACACACACACACACACACACACGCCCTATTGCTTTTATCTTTCTAGAGAACCCTCATAAAACATGTGATCAATTAAAAAAAAAAAGCCTTGAAAGATAAAACTGATATGTAAGTACCTTAATGTTTTGCCAAAATAAATATCAACATTCTTTAAAGGAAGACAGCAAAGTCCAACTGCTCACATTAATTCGTAATGCCTGGCATCTAATTTAAAAAGTACACATGTGAGAAAGGAGGAAAATATGACCCATAACCACGATTAAAAGAGTTAATGGAAACAGACCAGAAATGGTAGAGGTGATAGACTTAGCAGAAAAGAGCTTCCAAGGATTTAAATGAAAATATGAAGTGAAGGACTTGTATACTGAGAACCAAAAAAACTGCTGAAAGAAATTAAGGCAAACACAAATAAGTGGAAAACATTCCATGTTTATGCATTGGAAGAATTAATATTGTTAAAATGTCCAGTCTAACCAAAGCAATCTACAGATTCTGTTCAATTCCTATCAATATCCCAATGGCATTTTTTACAGAAATAGAAAAAACAATCCTAAAATTCATATGGAACCACAAAAGACCCCAAATAGCCCAAGCAATTTTGAGCAAGATGAGTAAAGCTGGAGGCATGACACTTTTTTTGCAGGAAAAGGTTCGCCCTGAGCTAACATCTGTTGCCAATCTTCCTCTTTTTTTTTTTCTCTTCCCCAGTGCCCCCGTGCACGGCTGTATATCCTAGTTGTAAGTCCTTTTAGTTCTCCTATGTGAGCTGTCCCCACAGGATGGCAGCTGATAGATAGGTGGTATTGGTCTGCGACCGGGAAATGAACCCAGGCCGCCACAGTGGTGATAGCACTGAACTTTAACCACTAGGCCATCAGGGCTGGCTTGACACTTTTTTTTTTAAATGTTTTATTTGAGTTCATAATACTTTGCATCATTGTGAAACTTCAGTTGTACATTATTTCTTGTCTGTCGCCACTTGGGTGCTGCCCTTCACCCCCTGTGCCCACCCCCACCCCCCTTCCCCTGGTAACCACTGAACTGTTTTCTTTGTCCATGTGTTTGTTCATATTCCACATATGAGTGAAATGATCTCATGTTTGTCTTTCTCAGCCTGGCTTATGTCGCTAAGCATAATTCCCTCCAGGTCTTTCCATGTTGTTGCAAGTGGGATGAATTTGTCTTTTTTTCTGGCTGAATACTATTCCATAGTATATATATATACTACATATTCTTTATCCAATCATCAGTGGATGGCACTTGGATTGTTTCCATGTCTTGGCTGTTGTGAATGGTGCTGCAATGAACATAGGGGTACATATGTTACTTTGGATTGTTGATTTCAAGTTGTTTGGGTAGATACCCAGTAGTAGGATGGCTGGGTCGTATGGTAGTTCTATTTTTAGTTTTTTGAGGAATCTCCATACTGTTTTCCATAGTGGCTGCACCAGTTTGCATTCCCACCAGCAGTGTATAAGAGTTTCCTTCTCTCCACACCCTTTCCAAAATTTGTTATTTTTAGTCTTAGTGATTATAGCCATTTTAACAGGCATAAGGTGGTATCTTAGTGTAGTTTTGATTTGCATTTCCCTTGTGATTAGTGATGTTGAACATCTTTTCATGTGTTTATTGGCCATCTGTATATCTTCTTTGGAAAAATGTCTGTTCATATCCTCTGTCCATTTTTTGGTCAGGCTGTTTGTTTTTTTATTGTTCAGTTGTGTGAGTTCGTTATATATTATGGAGATTAACCCCTTATCGGATATATGATTTTCAAAAATTTTCTCCCAATTGGTGGATTGTCTTTTGGTTTTGATCCTAGTTTATTTTGCTTTTATTGAAGCTATTTAGTCTGATGAACTCCCACTTGTTTATTTTTTCTTTTGTTTCCCTTATCTGAGAAGACATGGTATTCAAAAAGATCCTTTTAAATTCAATGTCAAAGAGTGTACTACCTGTATTATCTGCCAGGAGTTTCATGGTTTCAGGACTAATCTTCAAGTCTTTGATCCATTTTGAGTTTATTTTTGCGTATGGAGTGGGGTAATGGTCTTCTTTCCTTCTTTTGCATGTGGCTGTCCAGATTTCCCAACATCATTTATTGAAGAGACTGTCTTTTTTCCATTGTATGTTCTTGGCACTTTTGTTGAAGATTAGCTGTCTGTATATGTGCAGTTTTATTTCCGGGCTTTCAGTTTTGTTCCATTGATCTGTGTGCCTGTTTTTGTACCAGTACTATGCTGTTTTGATCACTATGGCTTTGTAGTACATTTTGAAGTCAGGGATTGTGATGCTTCCAGCTTTGTTATTTTTTTCTCAGTTTTGCTTTAGCAACTTGGGGTCTTTGGTTGCCCCATATGAATTTTAGGATTCTTTGCTCTGTTTCCCTGCAGAATGTCATTGGGATTCTGATTGGGATTGCATTGAATCTGTAGATTGCTTTGGGTAGTATGGACATTTTAACTATGTTTATACTTCTAATCCATGTGCATGGAATCTCTTTCCATCTCTTTATGTCATAATCTGTTTCTTTCAATAACGTCTTTTAGTTTTCATTGTGTGAGTCCTTTGCCTCCTTAGTTAAATTTGTTCCTAGGTACTTTAAATGGAATTGTATTCTTGAGTTCTCTTTAAAGTTCATTATTAGAGTAGAGAAATGCAACTGATATTTGTAAGTTGATTTGTGCCCCACAACTTTACTGTAGTTGTTAATTATTTCTAGTAGTTTTCCAATGGATTCTTTAAAGTTTTCTATATATAAGATCATGTCGCCTGCAAACAGTGAGAGTTTCACTTCTTCAATGCCTATTTGGATTCCTTTCTCTTGCCTAATTGCTGTGGCCAAAACCTCCAGTACTATGTTGAATAAGAGTAGTGATAGTGGGCAACTTTGTCTTGTTCCTGTTCTCAGAGGGATGGCGTTCAGTTTTTCCCCATTGAGTGTGATATTGGCTGTGGGTTTGTCATATATGGCCTTTATTATGTTGAGGTAATTTCCTTCTATCCCCATTTTCTTAGGAGTTTGTTTTTTCTTAATCATAAATGGCTTTTGGATCTTGTCAAATGCTTTCTCTGCATCCATTGAGTTGATGATAGCTTGACACTTTTTGACTTCAAAATATATTACACCAATCAAACAGTACAGAACTGGCATGAACACAGGTATATAGACCAATGACCAGACTGATCAAGCAAAAAAGAGAGAAGACACAGATTACATATATAAGAAATTAATAAAGAGACATCATTACAGGTCCTATAGACATTAAAAGGGTGATAAGGGAATAATATGAAAAAAGTTTATGCACATAAATTTGACAGCTCAAGTAAAATGAATAGGTCCCTTGAAAGATCCAAATTGCCAAGGCTCACTTAAAAGGAAGTTGAAATCTAAGTAATGCTATATCTGTTAAGGAAACTGAATATGTAGTTTTAAATCTTCCAAAAAAAAAAAAAAAAATCCAGTCTCAGATGGCTTTGCTAGAGAATTGTACCAGACATTTAAAGAAGAAATTATACCAATTCTATAGAAATCTTCCAGAATATGAAAAAAAAAAATTGAACCTCAATCTATATTTTTTACTTCATTCAAAAATTATCTCAGAGTGAATCATAAACCCAAATGTAAACCCAAACAATAAAATTTGTGGAATAAGACATAAGAGAAAAAAATCTGTGTTGCCTTAGGTTTTACAGAAACTTATTAGACATTAAACTAAAAGCATAACCCGTAAAGAAATATTTGATGAATTGGACTTTATGAAAATGAAGAACTTTGTAAAACAATGTTTGGAGAATGAAAAGACAAACCACACACTAGAAGAAAATATCTGTGAAACACGTATCTGATAAACAACTTTTGTCTAGAATATGTAAAAAACTATGAGAACTCAACAATAAGAAAACCAACAACTCAAGTTAAAAACTGGGCAAAGGAAAAGAAGATATATGGATGGCCAATAGGCACATGAAAAGATGTTATCATCACTGATCATCAGGGAAATGCAAATCAAAACTACACTAAGATATCACCTTACACCCATTAGAATGGCAAAAATAACTAAAACAAAAAGTAACAAATGTTAGAGAGGTTGTGGAGAAAAAGGAAGCCTCGTACACTGCTGGTGGGAATGCAAACTGGTGCAGCCACTATGGAAAACAGTATGGAGATTCCTCAAAAAGTTAAAAATAGAAATACCATATGACCCAGCCATCCCACTACTGGGTATCTATCCAAAGAGCTTGAGTCAGCAATTCCAAAAGTCCCATGCACCCCAATGTTCATTGCAGCATGATTTACAATAGCCAAGATGTGGAAGCAACCTAAGTGCCCATCAACTGATGACTGTATAAAGAAGATATGGTGTATATATACAATGGAATACTACTCAGCCATAAAAAAGGATAAAATCGTCCCATTCACAACAACATGGATGGACCTTGAGGGAATTATAAGTGACATAAGCCTGATAGAGAAGGACAATCTCTGTATGACTCCACTCATATGAGGAATTTAAACATGTGGACAAAGAGAACTGATTAGTGGCTACCAGGGGAAAGGTGGGGTGGGGTGGGCACAAAGGCCCACAATAGTTGAAACCTGGAACAAAGGGCAAAGGGGTGCACCTACAACATGACTGACAGACAATAATGTACAACTGAAATTTCACAAGGTTGTAAACTATCATAAACTCGATAAAAATTAACTTTAAAAAAAATTTAATAGAAACTTCAATTTCCCGTTTGAAAAATACAGGTATCCCAGCAACCTATTTCATCTTATTTTACTCACTCCTGTTTAAGGTAAACTTTTTTTGCAATTTAAATCTGATGATAAGCTAATAAAGTACATTTGTTACTTAAATGAAAAAAATACTGGGCAAAGGAGTTGATTAGACGTGTCTGTGTGTGTGTGTGGCAAATAAGCACATGAAAAGATGCTCAACATCATTAGTCATTAGGGAAATGCAAATTAAACCCACGAGATATCATTATACACCTATTCGAATGTCTAAAATAAAAACAGCTGCCATTACCAGGTGCTGTCAAGGTTGCAGAGCATTTGGAACCCTCATACATTGCTGGTGGGAATGCAAAATGGGTATACCACTTTGAAAACAGTTGGGCAGTTTCTTACAGAGCTATCTAGATACTTTCATACACCCCAGAGAAATAAAAACTTGTGTTCTCACAAAGCCTCTAAGTGAACACTTATAGAAGCTTTATTTGTAATAGTTGAAACCTGGAACTAATTCAAATGCTCCTCCATTAAGGAGTGGATACATACCCTGTGGTATATTCATGCACTACAATGGTACGCTCCTCAGCAATGAAAAGAAATAGGTTAATGATACGTGTGACAGCATGGGAAAATCTCAAATTCATGATGCCAAGTGAAAAAGGCCAGATTCAAAATTATGAATTGTATGATTCCATTTGTACGACATTCTTGAAAAAACAAATTATAGGGACAGAAAACAGATCAGTGGTGCCAGGGGCTGAGGGTCGGGGGAAAAGTTGACTACAAATGGGCATGGGGAAATTTTTTGCATGATAGAACTGGTCTATATCTTGGCTGTGGTGTGTATACTCTATATATGGCATGTGGTTATAGTATTCATTTTTCAAAGCTTGCAGAACTACACACTAAAACAGTGCATTTTATTGTATGGTAATTATACCTTAATCAGTCATTTACAATAGCATGAAAATATTAAATGCTTAGAGTTAAATTTAGCAAATGTGCCTAAGACCTATACACTGAAAACTACAAAACACTTTTGAGAGAAATTTAAAAGAAACTTATAAATAGGACAATATACCTTTTTCATAACAAAATAGAAGTCTCCACATTGGTAAAATACTACAGGTCTCCCCAAACTGATCTGCCTTTTAATGCAATATCATTGAAAATCATGGCAGATTTTTTTGGTAGAAATTGACAAAATGATTTTAAAATGTATGTGGAAATTCAGGAGACCTATAGTATCCAAAGCAATCTTGCAAAGGAAAAAGATGGAGGGCTTATACTCCCTGAATTCAAGGCTTAGCATAAAGCTCCAATAATAAATATAATGTGGTATTGGCATAAGGGTAGACATGCAGATCACACATACCCTTATCATGTGACCCAGAAATTCTGTTCCTAGGTACTTATAAAAAATGAAAAACTTATGCCCACTGAGACACTTGTACATAAATGTTCATAGCATTTTTATTTGTAATAGTTACAAACCGGATAAAAACCAAATGTCCATCTGTGGGTGAATGGATAAACAATTATCCTAGATCCATATAACGAAATACTAATATCAATACAAAGAGGTGAGTCTCAAATGCAGTGTGTATAAATGAGTCACAAAAGCATTATAGTGAGCAGAAGAAGCCAGCCAGAAAAGAGTACATAGTACATACTGTGTAATTTCATTTGTGTGAAATTCTATAGCAAGTGAACTAATCTATAGTGACAGAAATAGGATCTGTGCCTCGGGTCAAGATTGTGGGTGGCCTTGACTACAAGGGACTACAATAACATTTGGGAGGGTTTATGAAAATGTTTCATGGCTTGATTGTGATTTTGGTTCCATGGGTGTTGACGATCCTTTTTCCACTGTGTTACAAATACGAATTTATAAAAGACATAACAATCCTTAATAATTATGTGAAAAGGCCATGTACAATAAAAGAGCCCTTTTCACACAGCAAATTAGCCCAGGTTGTTTGCTTGTTTTAAAACAAACAAAAATACCTAATGCTAGAACAAACGGACCTTCTCTTACTCTGCTCCTGAGATTGTGGATTGACACTTCTGTAATCAGTTTGAAACTTGCTTTAAGATCCTTAAAGATGTTCCAACCCTTTTATCAAATAATTCTACGTTTAAAACGGAATTCACCGTTAGGGCTATGGTTTGAATTTAGGGCCTTCTCTGGCATTAGAAGGAAGAGAGGAAATGCAGGGAATGATAGTAATTGTTAATATTATAATAGTAATTGTTACTATTATGATTTTTCTAGGTTTGTGCATTAGTAAATATTTTTCATTTAGCTTTCATTATATGCCTGCTATTGGGAGATAGTCCTTGAGTGATGAGCTCTCAGATTTATCCCTGTAAAGAAAGTATTAACTAGGTATACTTAAAACCGATTGACTTCTAGCTATTGGACTTGTTTGTTTAACCTAGATTGCATGAAAACAAAGTATGGTATAAGGGGCAGCAACCGCGGGGAGAGCTGGGTCATCTCCTCTGGTGCTTTCCTGAGTAAAAGGATCACTTCTGCCCATATACAGAATATGTCTAGATTTACCGAATCATCTCCTCTTTTTGAATATGTCAAAATGACTGACTTTTTTTTGTTTTGCAAAGAAATTACAACAGTATGTGTAATGGAATTATAATAAACTGACCTTATTTTTATGCTGTTGGATTGCTGCAGGCTGTGTGAAAATATTTACTTCTTCCCATCTATTCTATTTCTTAATCACCTTAACTGCCAGGAATTTCTCTGAATCTTATCTCATGCTCTCCTGTTTTCTTGCTCCCTAATTAGAAGATGATTTGGTCGTTATTGCCCTTAGAATATGTTATTTCTTTCTTCCGCTCTTGGAGTCATGTTGATATCAATTTTACCATTCATTTTTATTTTTAATGTTTTAGATACCTTGAGCTTTTCTAGTTAGCTTGTATTTGTGCCCTGACATTTATTTATTTGGTTTTTATTTTAAATTTAGGAGGATTTTGACATTTAATCTATTGTGATGTTTATTTTTTGCAGTTCCCCGAATGTGGTTTCTATGGAATGTATGATAAGATCCTGCTTTTTCGCCACGACCCTACCTCTGAAAACATCCTTCAGCTGGTGAAAACGGCTAGTGATATCCAGGAAGGTGATCTTATTGAAGTTGTCTTGTCAGGTAGTATACATTTTTCTCTATCCATAGATTAATCAATTGTATTTGAAGAATTCTTGGGCATTAGTTTTTAAGGCAGCACAGAAAACATCCATCAAACTCGGCCCCTAAAAGAGATTTTAGGTCTCTGTCTACATGAACTTTCAAAATTACTTTGGAAAAAGCAAAAGATTTCCTTTCAAGTGGCTCTTTCCACGCCCAGTACTATCCCCATCACTTCTGGAAACTTCACACTCTCCCCAGCCCCCCAACAATGCACGCATATACCTTCATTCATTACCTTGAATCATTGGGATGGCAGCAAAAGCAAACAAAACTCACCAACGGTGAAACTAAGACAGATGTCAGGGCCCCAGATGTGCAATATGTTTGAAAGCCAAGAAATAACAGCAGGGCTGCTCTAGTTGAGTCAAAAGTCCAGGAGCTATAAGCCAAGACCAAGTCAGAAAGTAGAGCTCAGGACTTACAGCGGGTCAGCTGTGGCATGTGACACTAGCTAACTCACTCCTTGAGAAATGGCTGTGCTTCGCTCTGCCTAGATTGGGATCTCTTGCTTGGGATTTAGAAGTTAGTAACCGGACTGTGACTATCAATACAGAAATGGATGCATTTAATTAAAAAAACAAATGTCAGAGAACAGCTGTGGCAGGGAACCTTACAACAATGATCAGTGCAGTATTGTGAAGGGGTCCAGGTTTTCATTATTTATTTTTGTTAAAATTGAGTCATTATTGAGAAACTCAGATCGTATTCCTCCTTTCTCTCCTCCGGCCTTCTTTGCTTGTTATCTCTTTGACTAAAAGAAATCTGTTAGCTTTAATGATTCTAGGCTTCATTTCCTCAAGTTCCTCACCTTGCTCAGAGTCCTGTACTGGGGGCACTTGTGATAATTCGGTTGGTCTTTGCTTCGATTCAGTCCACTTTGCTTTCTCTTTATCAATCACCTATTCTGTGTGAGGTCCTGGAGTCGCCACGTTTTTGTTTTGTAGATGGAGCCTATAAAACAACTTAGTTTTGCTAGATAAAAGTAATAATTTTCCTCTTGTCTATAGAGTTGCCAGTTGCTAAATAAACAAATCAAAAAAACAAAAGCTTTCATGGTTTTCTATTAATTTTTTTTGCAAACATCACTTGCTTTGACTGGGTTCTCACATCTCCTTTTCTTTGGTTCTTTTGACATCGGCTCACTGCACCTCGCCTCAAAACTAGGGCCTCGACTGTTGTTTTCTAAGTTTCCTGTTTCTAAACACTAGGGACTGCCTGAAATCAATTATTCAGGCAAATCAGGCACTGGATCTGTTCTCGCCATAATTCATATTAAACCCATAGCAAGGGTGTTTTGCAAGTAATGTAATGTGTTTTATGAGTCTTTTTTCCCTGTGGTAATGTCCAGAAATATATGAGTATTTTAAAAATTGCATTTCAAAATTTAACTTGTCTTTCCTTTTTACATTATTATCAAGTGCTTTCTAGTAGTACCAGACAGATTGAATGCAAGCTGGGTGTGGGTGTGCCTGTGGAGGGGAGGGCTGCCCATTTGCGTGTTATCCCAGGTCAGTGAGCCGGACCTGCCCTTCCCCCTGCTGACCTGGCGCAGCCCTCCAGTCCTGACACCATTCTGCTTTTCCTCTCCAATCTTTGCAACTGAGAACTTCGTTGTGCTCATGCTCCACTTCCTGTGCCATCCACCTTTTATCTCCTGCCTTTCCTGTCTCCCTGGCTGCCATGCTGAGAGGGCATTTAAGGGCAGCCCTCTTTCTCACCTCTCTCCTGGCATGAGGCTCAGGAAGGCCTCTCCTCTTAGCAGCTGTCTTGTTGGTGTTTATAAGAAGCCATTCTGTAACAGCCCAGTTCCAATCTTGAACCTGGAGCCTTTAAACCCTTTTCTCACTTCACATAGTCAAACTTCCCTAACATCATTTCACCCTTCAATTACTCAATTATGTATGTTTAATTTTAGATATATTCAATTATATTTATATCTCCAGCAGTTATCTATAAACTTTGTAAACTTCTTTCTAGCTCCTCTCTCACTCTAATGCTTAGCATTGTGATTTATTCAATAAATGTTAAATATAGTTTTTTCTTAAAACCTCCCACCCCTCCAAAGCACAGCCTGTTTTCCCCCATCACTCTGACCTTCTCTCCCATACCGTTTTTGAGCCTTGAGTCCTTTGTGATCCAATGCCTACTATTTCTTCCCTGTCTTCTTGCCTCACTGGCAGCCTGGCTCTCCTGAAATGGATGCTCCGTTCCCTTCAATATTGGAGAGCTTCCTCTCATTTTCCTCCACTCCTGGGTGAGGAGTTGAGTGAAATGATCCTCTTCCCGTTCTCCAATGCCATTTTTGGTTGTTTTCTGTACCACCCTCCTCCAGTCCCACTGTTATTTATTTCACTTATCTGTGTTGGCTTCTTGATAGTGTTGCATGAGGTGATTTCCTTCCTTGAAGACTCATTTGTTTTTAGCCATGGCAAAAAGAAACTTCAGCATCAGACTTCTAATCTTACTTTCCATTTTATATATCCAGTCGTCTTTGGCGTTGTTAACATGCATGTTTGTCATTCTTCAGACTCCTTGTTATGGCTGTTTGTTGTTAGTCACTTGCAGCATGGTCCCATACCTTGCCTCATCAGTAAGGCATGGCTCCAGCTCTGTGTGCTCCATTTGGGGTGCTCCTCCTCCATCTTGCACATCGCTACCAAATGCACATACCTGTTCCCTGTCTTTTTCATTGTACTTTTCAAAAATCACCAACTCCCTACCACTTTTGAACTGTAGTTTTCCTCTTTCTTTTTCTCTCCCCACAGCACATGGCCTGCTATATGCATGTCTTACATCACTTTGATGCAGTCTCAACTACCTCCTACTCTCTTATGCCCTGCAGAGCCTGCTAAACCTGTCTGTAATCTGAATTATCTTACTGTCCATTTTTGCCATTCCTGATCCTGAGCCACACATGACAGCAAGACACATAGTCTCCTGCCTACATGGCTCATTGCAGATCCATCTTTCACCTGGCCATACCAGTGTTTGGCAGCCTTCTCCTACCCCCATCCTTTTGTTACAATAGACATGAGGTTCTCAATAAACCTATATGAGTTGATTGATTGACTATTGGCAATGAAGAAGTTATGACATAGACAAAATTTTGTAAAAATATTTATTTGTTGTAAAAATGTTATTTCTGGATATATCCTCAAAAGTAAACTGAAGGTCAAGTCTCCTTGCTATGCATTCACTTAGCCCTGACAAGAAATTAGTGCCTGTGATGTGGGCAGGATTGCACTGCATTATAATTTGAGGGAAGACAAATGATAGCTACCAAGACACTTCAGGCCATGGGTGCAAGGCAGCTGAGGCCACATACTCATTTCTGAACTAGTCCCTGAAGAGGGTGGAGTGCTATGATTGGCCAGAGAAATATGCCATTTCCTGGAGGTGTGTTTGAGGATCCGCTTCATTCAAACTCTAGTGGGTGAGGCTGGGTAGGAGAGCAAATGCTGGAAATCCCCTCTATTGCCTTTTGATCAGTTCCAGAACATAAACATGCTGTGGAAATTTTCCTCTTGGAGACTATAATTTTACTGTTAAAATTTGTTTAACCAAATTTTCTGTTTTTCCTCATCAAAAATTAAATTTCACTCTGTAGTTCGACATAAACATAATGTAGTTCTTTTTATATTTCACCAATATTCCACCAACAGGAACATTTTCTGACATAGGAATATAGTAAAAATGTGAGAAAATATGGAAAAAGTTAATTTTCAGGAAGGTATAAATACTCTTGCCTCTTCAGACAACATCAAGAATTTTCTCTTGCTTATGTCATTTTCTGCTGAGACCTTTCATCATCTGTTAGTACTAACCAGGCTGCTCCTGCTAATTTGCTGGCTTTTCCGCCTCTTTTCTTTCTGAAAAACACTGCATGTGTGAGCTAGTGCATTTAGACCCAGTAAGCCAGGAAAAGATTGCTCATGGCTGGAAGGGTTGGGGTTATGGAGAAAAAAGAAGTAATTCCATGGAAGTTCCCCACCATACACACTCCCACCACTGGCAAATTTTCTTTGTTTGTTAAGCAAAGGATTAGCATTGTTACTATTGTTATGAAGTAGGAAAACACTGCAAATGGAAATTTCTCTTACTAAAGCCAAAGTCAAGTTCAAGTGTATGGTACTGAACTATAAAATAAAGTTCATGGAATTTTTCTGAAGTCTTCTTCATGATGAGTTTCTATCAAAGCCTGATGATTCAGCCATGGCACAGCAAATTAATAACAGGACTGCATTCACATGACTCAGTTCTTTTTGTTTTCTTGTGTTTTGGGGGGCTTGATCTCTAATAATTGTGCAGGTGTTTGTGTGTGTGTGTGTGTGTACATGTATCTATCTTGTAAATGGCTAAATGGAAAATAGACAAGGACTACAACAATTTCTCAAATGAAATCACAGTTTTAAAGTCTTACAGCTAAATGTTGAATCTTTCTTGCATTAATGATAAAAATCCATATTTTTCTTGGACTTTTTCATTGTTTTTTTTACAAGAGATTATGCTGTATTATTTATAACTTTTGCCAAAATGCTGTTTCCACATGTGGTTATTTGTTCCCCATTATATAGAGAGAGGAGCCTCAGTAGAAAGCTAATGCTGGAGCCCAGGCAGAGGGACTGTGGGGCTACACAGGCAGTGACAGAAGAGCTGAAATGAGGTAGAGAGATCAACAAATATTTTGGAGGTGAAATTAAAGAGCTATAATAACCATTTGGATAGAGTTGATGAAGGAGAATGCGAAAATGGAGAGGACTCTAAGGAGAGCTGCAGCTGCCTCAGGGTGATCACATTTCCTCTTCCCAGTCCCCAGTCTTGCCCTCATGTGATGTGTTTGCCAAATGGTTTGGGTATTGCCCTGAGGAGCTGAAGAACTGATTTCTTGGTCATGTAGTACCATTGATTTCTTTTGTAATTTTGTACAAGTTGCATGACCTCTGGGACTCAGGGCTTTTCTGTTTGCTTTTTAATAAAAAACAGAGCTTCTACTGGATGAAAGTATCATTCGGTGCTAATAGTACATGGATTCCATGTTTTCTTCAGTCTGCAAGTAAAGTGGTATGTGTAATGACTGAGTACAGTTCCCGGGGCCAGATCATCTGGGTTCATATCCTTTCTCTATTCTCACTACTTACATCTTTGCCAAGACATGTAATCCTTCTGTGCTCCAGTCTCCTCATCTGTATTGGGGACAACACTAACACCTACCTTGTATGGTTATTACAAAGTTAAAATAAGTTCGTGCACGTAAAGCACCTCAGAGAACTTCTACACATAGCAACTGCACAGGAAACCTTAGCTATTTTCATTGCTTCTCCTCCTAACGCTCTAAGCAGCTTTTCCCCATGATGTTCATGGTTGTTAAACATGCCACAAAAGGGAATTCTAGTCTGATAACTTTGAGAAATATTGTGTTGTACAATTTTAAAGGAAGTATTTACTGAAGGAATCTTCAGAACTTTAGTGTATGCTATTATGAAGAATAACTCTCCAAGGTCACTTCCCAAATTCACTTTATCACAAGATAATTTTTTTCCCTCTGAGTATCTAATGAGTTTTGGGTTCAGCAGTCTACACTGGCAGTACTCCTCTGGGTCAAGCCTGTGGATCATATGGTCTGAGAGGGTCTATCCATTCTCTCTATGCGTAGGCCACTTCTCTCTCGTGGAGGGGAATATTTGAGCCATGAAAAAGCAGGAGTTAGGAGGAAAGGAATCTTTGTTTACATATCACAAGCTTTCGAAGCAGTTTACGTAAGTAATTTGATTTCCTTTGCAGTGACTCCAGGAGGTAGTGCAATCAGATATCTTAAAAGCTATGGAATATAAATTTTAACTTGCCCACGTCCTGCAGTGAATAGAGGTAGTGCCAGAGCTGGAATCTAAGTGTTCAGTCGCTATTCACTTCAACTTCAAGTTAACCCTTTGAACTTGGACCAGTAAACAGGAATTCCTGAGGACCTTTTCAAAGAATTCCTACTATAGTAAGACAGTTTATATTTGAGGGATGCACTAATGGTATTTGTAACAACAAAACCAGCAATGAGCTACAAGTTCCATTGACATGATTTTTACCACAGAACCATTATCCCCCTCTTCCTCATGAAAAAATAAATAATAGATACAGAAACTGTGATCAGGTTAGGAGGACCCTCGAGGCTTTGTAGAGTTACGTACAAAATATGGAATAGTAAAGTACCCGTGCCCCTCCTCAGACAGGATCCCGTCATGTAAATTCACAACTCTGATCGAAATTGAAATAGTGTCTTAGGGTCACTCTACTTACGAGATCCTTATGACCATGTTTTTCTGTTACTAAGATTCAATGCCTAAACCATAAGCCAGAAAAAAAAAAAAATTTGGTAACAAAATTCTAGCAAGGTCCTCCTTTCTTTTATGGAAAGTGTAAGTTATTGATTTATATGGCATTGTGCCCACCCTCTCCATTTCTCTCAGACACAGTACTTTGCTTAGCAGTGTTTTCACCCCCTCTGAAGTATAGGTGGAAAAGGAAAGCCTTGAGAGTGATATACTCGGTCACTGCATTATTATTTCCCAAGAGTACATTGTGTAGATATAGTTTTCTTTGTTTGCTTTTAAGAGAGCAGAAATAATCGTGGGAAGCACCTCCCCAGCCTTAATACTGCTTGAGTAATTAGGGTTGTAAAAGACCTGCCTTTTAGGACTCACTTTATATTTCTTAGTAGTTGATCTGGACATCTAAATATGCCAAGCTGAGTGGTGCCAATTCCTGTTCAACTTTAGTTGCAATTTTTTGTGTGGGTGGTTTCATAACGATGGAATATTTAAATGTGAGACTACAGGTCATTACTCTTTGCTTCTAAGTATGGTTTATGTTAAGTGTGTCTTCAGCATTTCCTTCTTATTACTGTTAATATTAATTTTCTCCCCATCCTTATCTTTCAAGTAAACCTGGTTCTAGTTTCTTTGTGCTACACTAAACCATTTTCATAGAAAAGAGAATGCAAAGAGCAGGCATTCCCACCTTTCCCCATTTGTCACCTCAATGGGGACCAGGGGCTTGGAGGACTCCTTCCTTACTTTGGTAGTTTCCTCAGCTATTTGCCCCTTCGTGGGGTGAATTCTCCAGGGAGATGTGACACAGTAGTGCATTGCTTCTCTGTCCGTTTTTACCCGAGTGCCCCTAAGTGTCGAGGCAGAGTGAAAACATTCTTCCCAGGTAACATAGGGTATCAGACAAACCCTATTCGGAAAAGGTCTTTGAAGAATCTTATCTCATTTGAAAATTTTATGCACATTTTGCATTCTGCTGCATCATATTTCTCCTGTTTAATTTTGAATAAATAATATTTCTCCCCCATGTTGTTCTTGAAGAAATTGTGCTAACAATAGTGATGGTGATGTAAGGGCATAGATGGTATTATGATGTGTTAGGCGCTGTTCTAAGCGCTTTACGTGTATTAACTCAGAAATATGCATCATTTTTGTTTTATGGCATATAGCCACATAACTTTGATTTGATAGATAGTGGACTTCCAAAGACTGGTTTGAGTCTTGGAGCTGCCATTTATTTCTGATATAATGTTGGGCAAGTCACCTCATTTCCCTGAGTCTTTATCCATCACCTGTCTAATAACAATAACAATATCTCCAATATAGGATTGGGCTGTAAATTTCATGAGAATAAATATAAGGCATTTGATAAGATGCCAGGCAAATGTGAAGTACTAAACCCTCTCACCCACCTTCACCCCACTGGACTACACATTTCTTGAAACAGGATCAATTTATTTTTAGATTGAATACTCAGGACCTGGCATAACACAGGCAATCAATGTCTATTTGTTGAGTGAATGAATGAATATTTGAATTAACAAAATGAACCAATCAACAAACAAACGAATGATTTCATTGGTGCATTATATATGATATCCAAAAGTTACTGCTGTTCTGTGGAAATTGAATTTTAGTGCCTACCATTGGTCCTCCTTGGCCTAATTTATTAGTAATAACAACATTAATTTCATCTGACTCATCTTTTTCTTCCTGGATTTGTACTATGTTCTACACATTGTCAAAAACTAATTATTTTTTAGAAATTATTTAGTTTTAGAAATCCAGGCCTGCTTTCAAAACATTGCAATTTCTTTCACAACATTTCTCACGTGAAATGAGAACTAATTCATAGAACACCAGTTGTTTTCTAATCCCTACAACTCCCGGATTATGCTCATCACCACAATCAAGTAATCCCATTTGCTACAAGACCCAGTTCACTCTTCTTTCAATCCGTGTTCCCAGCCATTGCTCTTTTCTTCCCCAGCTGTTCTTTCTTTCTAAAATGTATTCAGTAGTTGCTCCTTTGTGATACACTCCCCTCCAGTCCTAATCTTACTTGTTTATCCATTTATTGTCTCTTCCTCACCTGGAACCTCAGAGTTCCATACCTGCATTAGAGCTCATAGTGGTGACCCTGGGGCTGGCCACAGGCTCTGACCTTTCTATTTCGGTGTCTGGAAGGAATAAAGACTGACATCCTGAGATGCTGGCTGACCTTTCCTGCTGCTGCTCTTCCCCCTCCCACTCCTCATGTTGGTGCTCCGTAGCTTTATCCGTCTAGCAGAACAGCTGTCTGTGCCTAAGGGTCAGCTGGCAAGATCTATAGGAAAAGCTGAGTCATGTGCTCCAAAACTGGAGCCTAAATCTCCGTAGATCTCTGTCCGTGTACATACCGTGGTTTCAGAGAGGGGCGTATCAAGCCCCGCTGTTCACACAGAATTAGCCTGAGGCCTACTTCTGCACCATCTGGCAAGTGGACATCCAGCCAGAAATCATAACTTCTTCTTCCCTTCTCTTTTCATCTCTAACTTCTCTAAGTGAAGACTCTCTTATAACTTATCCAGATAAATAGGAAAAGGACACAAGGGTAGTGAAAACCACAGAAAGCAGGCTTTTTTTCTATATTCTCTGGTCTCCGTGTAACCAAAAATTCCTTATATTTGTTTCTTAGGGTAGAGAATTAATCGTCTCAGGTATATAAATCTTAGCATGTTAGTGCCTCGATGGTACAACGGGATCTCATAGGACATTGCACGTTCAGAATCCTAGAAAATATAGTAAGATGTTACATTGTTCTTTTTTGCCTTTTTACATGAATTGGTTTATAAAACACACAAAAAATGACTTCCTATTCTACCTTATTTACCAGATTTGACTCTGAATTATTTGGGGCTTATTTGCAAAACTCACACTCCAACTCAAAAATGAAGATTTTGACACAGCAGAGATACCAAAATAGATGAATTAGAGACTCTGACCATAATATAAAAAAATGTTTTGGCAATAGTAGTATCTTGTAAATCGGTATTATTATGGCTCGTTTCTATACAGGGGTGATATGGATTTTTTTTCAAGTCAGAATCTTTGAAAAAATTATTAGTTTTCTGCTGAGTTAAACAACACAAAATTTTTGTGCTCAAGGCTCAAACTAGAGAACAAAACTGTTTGGGTTTTTAGTTTGTCCACTTGTTTAAAAATATGAACTTCTATTTATGGAATCAACTGAATGATATGCAGTCCAACCATTCCTCTGGTTCTGCCCTGTCCAGTGTGATAGCCACTGACTGTGTGTGGTTATTTTCTATTTCAAATGTTTAATAGACACCTCGGCTAATAGCTGCCATATTGATATGGAACATTTTCACCATCAAAAAAAGTTCTATTGGACAGAACATCTAGATAAATCATATTTTCCCCTAAAGATACAACTGTGAATCACATTGTTTGCACGCTCACATCCTTCAGAATGCTTTTACTAAAATGCTCTTTAATATGACGTATTGAGGGGTGTTGTAAATAAAACACTTGAAAATTTTGGTGGCATATTTATTACAGAAATCTTGTGGGAGAAATTGTTCACTATGTTGCCCTTTGACTTCCTTATGGGATAAATTCCTCAAGTTTTAGTTCCCTAAACAGCTGTGCTTTATAAATAATGTTACTCTTATGGCATCTGGCTTGGCTTCTTGCTTTGGCCCTGGCCCCTCAAATCTGAATTCACAGGCCACCTTTCATCATGATACCTGGTCAATACTATATCACTATTACTACTGTATTTGGCACAATATTCAATTTTCCCATAGTTTCTTAATTTTTCAATCTTAGTTCATTGTGTGCTACACAGAATACCCTACTGGTTGAAAGCGTAGACTCTGGAACTAAACTGCCTGAGTTCAATTCCCAGCTGCCCATTTCTTCACTGTGTAGCACTGGGAAAGCTAGTTAGTGTTTGGGCGACAATTTCCTCACCTTCAAAGTGAGGCTTAACTCTGATAATAATGTAAAATATCTAACACATTGCCTACGACAGAGGGATCTTGTACAATCATCTTAGAAAGGAAGGAAACAGGGAAAGTAGGGTGGAGAAAAGGAAAGAGAAAAGGAAGAATAATACAGCGTCATGCTATGGTATATAGACTATTTCTACAATTTATGAATGGCTGTTTCTTTGTTTAATCTCACATTTTCCCAAAGTACATTGTGGTGGCTCACAAAAACATACAAAATATAATAAAATGTCAATGATTGACAGTGGATGTTGTCCAAGTTAGAAAAGACAGCATTTAGGTAAGTGTGTAAATTCTAGAATATTTATTTTAAAATAGTCATATTACTTTATCCTCATACTTCAGAAACTGCTTTGAATCAGAGGAAAACCTGCTTTTGAAGGCCAAACCTTTCTTGGTATAGTGCCCAGATATTTATTGTCAGGAAAATCATCTCTCTGGGTTTTGGGGAAACTTATCTAGTAGCATTCTGAATGCAGCTTAATCAATCAAATATATTGATCAAGATCGATCAATGAAGGTTAAGGTTGATCAAGATAGTTTCGTGATCTTATATGGATGGATTCTCTTTTTCACTGTGAGGACATTTTGGAATGCTTTCTTGGCTTCTTCCTGTACAGTGCTAATCCCCTTAGTAATGGCAAAAATTGTAATGTATATACTTTGTTTCCATATTCATATGGCTCTCTCTGTCTCTGTATAAACACATAAGCACACATACACACACGACGAGAGCTTGGAAGAGGAAAGGAAGGAAAGAAAGACAGAATTGTATATACCATCAAAATCAGTGACATAAAGTGACTGAAGCCTGCCTGCGTTAACAAAGGCCGGTTAGAGAATGGCTGCTGAGTGGCTATCTGAAGACTTCATGGGCATGGATATTTGTTTGAGGTAAAAGATTGGACTTCACTTGAAAAGCTGCCAAATATCCCTTTTTGATGTTCCACGATTGGTGGCACATAACACTTCAATTCAATAACTCAGCCGTGCCACCATCTGCCCAGCACTCGCATTCTGCTGGTTGGCATGTCGTTTATTTGCTTTTAACATGCAGCCCATATAAAAATCCCTCGTAATCTGCCAAAATTAGAAATGCAGCTGTTTTAAGTCTCAAACAGCAATAGCACAAGACATTATGCCAGCATGGAGGAACAAAATAGAAAGATGTATTTGAAAAGAGCAATACTACACAATGTATTTGTACCTCGAATTTTCCAAGTATTTTTAAGACGTCTTTAACCTGTTTCCAGTGTTGACTTCGGGCTCAAGGTGAAATCGACACATAAAGACACCAAATATCTCTTTTCCTACATATATTTTAATAGAAGAATTGGAATTTGAATCAAGCTCTGATTTTTTTTTTTCATGTTATGAAGCAATTTCAGCTTTTCAGTTTCCAGAATTTGAAAAATTTCTGGCTAACTCTGGGTCTCATCTCATTCTATTTTTATTTTCCTTAGAAGTTTTTTGAAGTTTCAGTCATTATAACTTGTTAATCCTGAGAACATGATAATGTAGAGTTGTGTGTTGAATTCTCAATGAGATCAAGCAGTTGGCCCCTTAGTAAAACAAGAGGAAGAGAGAAAAGATTTTTTTCCCCCACATGGTAATCCTGTGATGTGGAAACAAAAACCAAAGCTAAAGCAAAAACTCCCCCTTGTTTCACTATGTTATGCACAGTCAGAGTATTTAGGAATGATAGATGTTTGGAAACAATAAAGATCTGGTATGGAGTCCTCATCCAAAGACATCTTTCTTCACAGTGACTAGGAATAACTGTTTTGAAACTAAAGTTGGATAGTTTGAAATTGGTTTGCTCCATCCTTTCCTCGTTGATATTTGTGAAGGTCTAAGTGGAAATCATTTGGTTATGTGTGAATGTTGCCCCACCTGAGATCTTTCACCACATAAATTTCACACACTTAAAAAATAGTTTCTGTTTGTGAGAACTGACCTGTGAAAAATTGTCTCCTGTGGAATCAGGGCATGAAAAGCAATGACAGAGCAAGACACAAGTTTGCTAAAGTGAATGTACTTGATATGCATTTATCTTTTATATCCAACTAGATTAGCAATACAAAAGAACAGTGATCATGTGTTACAGTTCTTTAAAAGTCCATAAAACAGCTCAGTGCCAGATATATAGTAGTCACCCTCAAAATAGTTGTTCATGATTGATATGCTTTGCTTGGCAATTTAGACTTCATCAGTGGACCTCAATTTGAATGGAAAAATTTAATTTTAGTTTTAAGGAGTCAAAATATTTGGAAAATTCTTAAGTTAAAAAACACATTAGGCCTTATGACATATTATTATAAATAATTATTGTAAAATTTTAATGAAAAATATTTGTTTAATTCTGTAGCCTTAATATGCTACCTTTCCCACCTAGAATTAATGTATAATGTTTATATATTGAGCCAAATGGATTCATCTTGCTGTCCTTCAAGCTTAACAGCAACCTCAGGATTATCTTACATGTAAATCTCTACTCTTGCTGGTTTTATGCTTTAAAAAACATTTAGTGGAGTTCGGATCCTGGGTGCGGACATAGCACCGCTTGGCAAGCCATGCTGTGGCAGGTGTCCCACATATAAAGTAGAGGAAGATGGGCACGGATGTTAGCTCAGGGCCAGTCTTCCTCAGCAAAAAGAGGATGATTGGCCACAGATGTTAGCTCAGGGCTAATCTTCCTCAAAAAAACAAAAATAACAACAACAAAAAACATTTAGTGCTGAGCAGAGGTCTTGGTTTGCTGTCTCTAGTGACTGAAATCTATTTTTGGTCTCCTGGAGTACACACAGAATGAGTGAGACAAGAACAAATACATCTTTCCAGCTTTGAAATCAGACCAGCCTGCATAGATGATGGCACCCAAGCAAGGAAGCCAGTTGTCAAAACCTGATAATTTTTAAAATAAACTTTTAAATTTTTGAATAGTTTTAGATTTACAGAAAAGTTTCAAAGATAGTACAGAGAGTTCACCTGACCCAGATTTACTTTCCCCTAATGTTATCATCTTCCATTGTTTTGGTACATATGTCAAAACTAAGAAATCAACATTGGTACATGATTTCAGCTTACCAGTTTTTTCCCATTGCTGTTCTGTTTCCATTCCGGGACCCAGTCTAGAGTACCACACTGCATTTAAAAGTTGTCATGTTTCCCCAGTCTCCTCTGATCTGTGTCACTTTCTCAGACTTCCCTTATTTTTCATGACCTTGATGCTTTTGAGGAAGACAGACGAAGTATTCTGTAGAATGCTCTCAATATGGGTTTATCTGATGCTTTTCTCATGATTAAACTGGGGTTATGGATGTTTGATAAAAATTACCATGGAGGTGAAGTACATTTCTCATCACATCACATCAGGGGGACGTGACATTGACATGACATGCTGATGATGTTAACCTTCATCACTTGGTTAGGGTGGGGTTTGCCTGGCTTCTCCACTGTAAAGTTACTGTTTTTCTCTTTCCATACTCTGTTAATAAGTCTAGCCCTCCATCAAAGGGTGAAAGATAAGTTCCACCCTCTAGAACGGGGGAGTATCTACCTATATTAAATTGAATTCTTTTGGAAGGAAGATTTGTCTCTTCTCCATTTATTTATTGAAAACCCAACTTTAAGAGTTTATTTTCTTTTACTACATTTGATAACATCAGTTGTAGTGGCACTTGTTATAGTAATATTTTTGAGTTCAGCTTTTCTTACTAAACGTAAAGAGAATACATACACACACACACATACACGCATATAGTTTAAAGAGGTAATTGTGAACACTAGTGAATGCTGGTGATGGGTAATTTTGTGTGTCAATTTGACTGGGCCACAGGTGTCCAGGTATTTGGTTAAACGTTATTCTGGGTGTTCCTGTGAGGGTGTTTCTGGAGGAGGTAAACATTTGAATCAATAGACTGAATAAGGCAAATTGCCCTTCTTGATGTGGGTGGGACCCATCGTATCCCTTGTAGGTCTGAAGAGAACAAAAAGGCAGAGCAAGGGAGGACGGTCTGCCTGACTGTCTTTGAACTGAGACATCGGTCTTCTCCTGCCCTCAGACTCAGGCTGGAACTGTATCATTGGCTCTCCTGGGTCTCCAGCTTGTTGACTGCAGATCTTGGGACTCGTCAGCCTTCATAATTGTGTCAACCAATTCCTTCTTTTATATATATATATCCTTCCATCCAGCCTACTGGTTCTGTTTCTCTGGAGAACTCTGGCTAATACCCCAACCATCCCACTGGAGAATTAGAGCAATACCATAACCCTGAAAACCCTTCATTTGCCCCTTCCCTGACCCTGTCTCTTTGTGTGTCCTGAAACTTATGTTAATCATCTCTTTGCATTTATTGTTTTATGTGATGAGATTTAAAACTTATAAATTGGAATTCTTCTGAGATAGTTAAGTAGGTGTGATTCTGAGCCAGCAAAAGCTATAAAATAATTCTTTTACACTTTCAGACATTTTCCTTTTATTTAGGGAAATAAAGCGCATCTCTTTGTTACTTCTTTAGTAGTAACAATGATAAAGCACACTCTGTGTACTTGAATCACTTTTACGGAGTTTCTCTACTCCATAACTAATCTGCTTCTGAAGCAGGTGCTAATCACTGAGTATAGGAACCTCTTATCTCTCGATGTGAGTTTGCCATAAAAAAGAGACTTTGCTTAGTAATAATTTTCTAGTATTGTAGTGCAAATTGGAGAAAATTGACACATTAACATTACAGTAAAAATTAAGGTGTGTAAAAATATATCTTGCAACAAATATAAAAATGTTTACTATCTTGCTATACAATACAGTGTTATCAACTCTAGTCACCATGTTATACATGAGATCCTCAGACTGTGATTTTTTACCAATAACTTTGAAAATCTAAATGGGGTTTATTTTAGGAGTGAAAGATTGTACACTTTCCAGAAATTTATTAATGTAGTTCCCTACATTAATAGATTAAAAGAGAAAAATGATGTGATCAACTCAATAGGTACTGGAAAAGCTTTGCATCCTTCTCTGTGATAAATCTGTAGCAAGTTAGGAATAAAGGTAAACTTCCTTAACGTGATAAAGTATATTTTAAGAAACTTGTATTAAGTATTTCATGTAACAGTGAAGTGAGGAAGAATCATTTTCATAAAAGTCTGGAATAAAACGCAGTAGACTGGTCCAATGCCACCATTATTACATATTGTATGGGAGAGCTTTGCTAATGATGTGGGGAACTTTGTAGGCAAGTATTAGAATGGAGAAAAACCAAGTATTATTTTTTTAAAACAATTTGTCTAATACTTAAATCTAAGGGACTTAACTGAATATCTCTCAGAGGTAATTAGAGTGTTTGGAATGAGCTTGGTAGTAAACCATAAATCGCTGAGGAAATCCATAAAATACTAGGGAATAAACCTTAGAAATGTTAATGCCTCTAAAAGAAAACTATGATACATTCCAGGAAGATATTAAAAGAAGGGCAAAGGAGAAAGTTCCATATTCCTAAATAGGAAGATTCAATAAAATAAACATTTCACTTCTTCCTAGATTAATCATGAATGAAATGCAGTCTTAATAACGTCTAAAAGGAATTTTATTTAATGTGCAAAGCTGATCTGGAAGGGAAATGTGCAAGAATAGGACTATTTGGAATATTCAGATTGTGGCCTTTTTGTGATTCTTAGAAGGTTGGAGGATTTAGGTCTGAGACAGGAAATGTACAAGATGAGCCTGCAAAATTTTGTTGTGCCAAGAAGCAAAGAAGTTATCAAAGACTAAATGAGTTGTCAAAAGGTTATAGGAGCCTCTCAGTGAATAAATGTGGCATAATTTAAGCATCAAAAACAATAAGTTCAGTTGATGAAGACGTTGAATATAAAAATCTATGAGCTTGTGATTTGTGGGACAAAGATAGAGTGAAAAAGAAAAAAAAATACTGAACACCACTGGAAAAAACTAGGGAACCATCTAATTGTTGAAAATGTTGAAAATAATAACAAGCAAAAGGAAAGAATTAAGAATTTATCTTGCCTTTCCTGTACTAACTGCATTGCAAAATAACCAAATAGTAACCAGTTTATGAGGAAAAGATATTCTTTATGGAAATATTCCAACTAACAATGTGGAATGAATGATAGAGTTAGAAAATCACTATCTTGCAGCCTCTAATGAAGTTGTTGATTCCGGCAGTGTTCATCAATGGATGAAAGCATTACAGGTTTTGTTCTCAAATTTTAATGTGCATCAGAATCTCCCGGGAAACTTGTTAAAACACGGATTGCTGGGCTTCACCTCCAGAGTTTCTGTTCAGTATGTTTAGGATGTGGCCAAGAATATGCATTTCTAGCAAGTTTCCAGGTGATGCTCACACTGCTGGTCTGAGGACCACACTTTGAGAGCCTCTGCATTAGATGAAATTTTGGTGGGAACTTCAGAATGGAAAGATCAGGCTGTCTCCTGAATCTGCTCATCAATCAGCACCACTAAAGTGGGGCAGGCCGATATCCTGGGCTTCCAGATGTTATGCGAAGTGAAATACACGGTACTGAACTGTATTAGACAGAGTTCTCCAGAGAAACAGAACTAATAGCGTGTGTGTGTGTGTGTAGATGTATCTGTAGAGAGAGAGAAAGATTTATTTTAAGGAATTGGCTTATGTGATTGTAGAGACTGGCAAGTCCAAAACCTGCAGGGTAGACTAGGAGGCGGGAGACCCAGGGAAGAGCTGATGTTCCAGCTTAAGTCCAAAGGCAGTTTGCTGGCAGAATTCCCTCTTTCTTGGGGGAGGTCAGTCTTCTTTCTGTTAAGGTCTTCAACTGATTCGATGAGGCCCACTCACGTTATAGAGGGTAATCTGTTTTACTCAAAGTCTACTGATTTTAATGTTAATCTCACCTAAAAACATATCTTTGAAGAAACATTTAGAATAATGTTTGATCAAATATCTGGGTACTGTGTCCTGGCCAAGCTGACACATAAAAGAAACCATCACGCGAACATAAAGTGTTTTTGCCAAAAAAGTTGAACCTGAATCTAATCAATCCTCCAGAGCTAATTTTCTTTCACAAGAAATATGGGACAAAGCGGAACAAGTTAAATGAGGAAACAAGGAGTAGAAGTGATTAGACGTCTTCAATATGTCAGTGGTAGTGGAAGGAAGGAGGGAGGGAGATAGGGAAGGAAGAAAAGAAGAAAGGAATGGAAAGAAAGAGAGAATGAGAATGAGAGAGAGAGAGAAGGGGAGGAAGAGAGAGAAGGGAGGGAAGGGAGGAAAAAAAGAAAAAGCAGGGGGGACTTTTCTAGACCAAAGGAGATTTAAGAGACATAACAACCAAATGTGTCATGTTGGACTTGTTTGGGCCTTAGTCAAACAAGTCAATTAAAAAAAAGAGTTTTTGAAAACTATTGGAGACGTTTGTTTATTGAGTAGAAATTACCAAGAAATGAAGCTTTTGTTTGTTTCAATAGATGTGGTTATGACATTTGTGATTATGTATGAAAATGTCTTTTTCTATTTTAAGAAATTCACTCTGAAATATGTAAGGTGTAATGACAAAATGTCTGAAATCTGCTTTAAAATACTTCAGCAAAGAAAAAAATAATTAAAAGGGATAGGTGAAGCAAATATGGCAAAATCCTGATAATTTTTGAATCTGGTGTTAGGAATGGGCATTCAGTATAATATTCTTTCTTCAGGTTTGAAAATTTTCAGAATAAAATTTTAAAAATACCTTCTAAAAGAAGAACAGCAGAGGGGCGCTTACCCTTCCAGATGTCAAAACATATATACATTTACATAATTAAGACAACATGGTTTTGAATTAGAGTTAGGCAGATCCGTACAAAACTGTAGTCAAGAAAGAGACATGTTTGTGTATAAAAATTTAGTTTCATTTTGAATGAGTAGAAAAAAGAATGGATTATACAATAGGTGATGTTGGAACAATTGGATATCCACTTAGAAAATAAATTCTGAACAGTCAACAGCTAAGAAGCAAATCTATAAATTGTAGGTTGAAGGCTTCTGAAGTGTGACACAAAACTCTAAGTCTATAAGAGAAATTATTGCTGGATTCAAACTTATTAACATATTTAAACTTCTGAACAATTTAAAAATGTCATAAATATAAAACACTAACACAAGAATTGGAGACTGTTTTGCCCTAAAAGACAGTGGATTAAGAGCAGGCATGTATGTGGAGCTCCTGCAGAAATAGGAACAAGTGAAATTAATCAAAGGAACAGTGTGCAAAGATCTGTCCAGACAGTTCTCAAAAGAAGAACGAAAAATATGTGAAGCCAAATGGGAGGTGATTAATAAACATTTGAATGGATGGTTAATCTCATTTGTAGTCTAAGAAATGCAAATTAATATAATATAGTTTTCACCTAGCAGATAGTCAAAAATTGAAAGCCCAGACAACATCCAGTACTGATGAAGGTACAGAAAAATGTGCAGCCTTACATACTGTTTGTTGGAAAACAAGTTGGTAAAGATCTTTTGGTGGGCAACTTGGTAGGAACTTTCAAAAATTTTAGAAAACAAACTCGTTGACTAAGCAATTCCACTTCTAGCACTCCATCCTTTAGAAATACTTTGACATGTAGAAATACTCTTACAAGGTTATTAGCAACAAATTAGAAATCCACTATAATAAGTGCCCATCAATGACTAAATAAATTTTGATACTTCATTGCTATGAAATATCATACAATACTTAGAAGGAAGAATGAAAGAGGTCTATACTTATTGACTTGGAAATATGCATGACGTTGAATGGAGGAGGAAAAAGTAAGCAAATTCTGTTCTGCGGGAGGCACTTTGTCAAAGGCTGGGCTTGACCAGGTCAATCTATACTTGCACTGTAGCATCTAACAGGAAACGGCCTTCCTCACTTCATACCAAACACAATTTCTTTTACTTCATGAGGGCAGTGTAGGATGAACTTCGTGTTTTGTGATTTATTTATAGAGTCCTAGCTGCTGTTGATTTTATCCTTAATTTGGGGGCAAATTGATCATGGTTAAGTCAACTGTCAAGACTCACAAACCAGCAATCAGTGCCGTCACATGTTGGATGGAGCCTTGTCTGGGAGGTCCTTGCATTAATAAGTGGCTCTAAATGTAGGCGTGTGGAGGTTTAGGTTGATGCGCTTCTAATGAGTAGGGCAGTCGCTCTCCCAGCTTTAAGAGTAATGCATATTTCATTATTAGAGAGCTGGGAAGGAATTGGAAAGGCTAGCATTTCCTGTAGCGTTTAAACTTCAGTCACAACCTGGAAAGCCAGAAAATAATTGAGAAGACCAAACTGTGTCTACAGTCTAGGATTTTTCCTTGATAAATAATTTCTTTCCTGTCAAGCTTGATGGAGCTTGATAAAGCCTTTCTTTATAAAATTTCAAAACTAAAAAACTTTCCTTATAAATAACACTTGTTACTTTACTCTCTTTATTGAAAAATGACATCTTAGGGAATCATGTTTATTTCACTTAGTTTTACTAATTTAAAAAGCTTTATATAGTATCTCATAATCCAGATAATAGTAATTAGAAACAATTATTTATGTTTCAAATGTCATTTTTCAGTTTTCCCAAAACTTACTTTCAAATATCCAAATCTTTGAAGTGGGGAAAACACTGGGTTAGTGCTTCAAATATCGACGCTTTGACAGATCCACTATGACTAATGATAACAGTTTTTAGAAAAATTTTAAATATAAGGTGTAATCAGAAAAGCATATTTCAGTAGTTTTTTGAGCATCTCTTGTTTTCTTGTGAATTTTGACCTCGGGTTACTTTCGAAATACGTAGCATCTTCAGATATTGCTCTCCAAGTTTGAATAGGCATTTATTCTCAGGTGCTCTGTCTTCTCTGGCATATAAAATTATAGGGTTCTTATGTAATATCAAAAAAGGAGAAAGCTGTGGGAGTTATACAATTTTGTTATGTCAAACAGGAATACATTAAAGCTTACTGTTTGTTAAAGTTAAAAATACATTTGGTGAAATTGCCAGAGAAATTTAAGCACAATCATGTCAAAAAAAAAGAAAAGAAGAAGAACTGAAGTATGATTACCTAAAATTTCTTTAGTCCAATTCATGAAACAAATTTTATATTAAAACATTATTACTCTCCCGGAGAAGTTATTTTGCACATAAATTTTAATAGAATAGATAACATTATTAATCAGTGGCTGTGCTCAAACAGCTTCATGACATTCAAAATATAACTAAAAGCATGTCTGCATCCATGATACAGACCATCTTTATTTTAGAAAATAGTCATTCAGATAACATTTTAACTTTTTATTAAATCTTTAATCTTGGGTACATATATTCACTTAGGCAATAGAAATGCTGGGAGTTGTGTTAGTGGTACTATGTGTCATCCGAGTGGAAGTGGCCATCTGCCTCAGAGTCCAGCGTAAGAAGAGTTTTCAGAAGATCCAGCCTTATGTTTTAGGTCCTGATACTGACAATTTAAGTTATCTTGTCAGAGTAGGAGTGGACTTAAATATGGATACATGATTTTTCTGACTGTGTATCAAAATATGGCTATAAACTGACAGTATATGGGCCAGCTACAACCTTCAGATATGCTTTGTGGAACTAACAAAATGATTCCTTTGCCCAGAAAATTAGAGCAGACATTTAAAAATATGGAGATTTGAAATAAAGTCTAGACCTCAGACTAAGGCTGATTCCTTTGTTTCACATCTTCTACCAGGTTCATACTTTTAAACGTCTATAAAGACTGCTAATGGTTATGAGGTTTCTTTTGAGGGTGATGGAAATTTCTAAAATTAGATAGTGATGGCTGCACAATTCTGTGACTATACCAAAACCCACTGAATTGTAAATTTTAAATGACTGGATTTTATGGTATATGAATTATGTGTTAATAGAGAAATTTTAAAAATGGCTAGAAGACCTGGTGGAAAATAGACAAAAATGGATGAATTGAATCACTTTACATTATTTTAACACATTCTGCTTGAAACATTCATCCATTTCAAATTTTTGTTCTCTGTCATTTGCTAAGGACATGGTTTCACTAAATATTTCTGAATTATGAGGGACGTAATTTGCAGTTGCAAAGATGAGTGGTAACTGATACTCGGCCTCAGCGTCAGGAAGACAGTAGAGAGTAGAGGTGACCACAGTGAACTGGAGAAGTGGTGATCCGTCGGAAGAGAAGCTACTACTCCTGGTGGTGGCTGCCACGGGATCCTGAGCCTGAGTGCCACTTACTCCAGATTTTCAAGACAACCCTGGAATCCAGATTTTTGTGAGAACCAGAGAGCTGACAGTGTAAGCTCCAGTCCAACTCCTAAATCCTGAGAACTAGGGGTGCCAGTGGTGTTAGTTCCAGATGTTCTCTAAGGGCAGGAGAAAACCAACATCCCAGCTAAACAGTCAGGCAGAGAGTGAATTCTCCCTTCATCTGCATTTTTGTTCTATTCAGGTCCTCAGTGCATTGGATCTACATCCCTTTTGGGGAAGGCAATCTGCTTTACTCAGTTTACCAACTCAAATGCTCATCTCCTCTGGAAATACCCTCACAGACACTCCCAGAAGTAATGTTTAACCAAATATCTGGGCACCCCATGACCCAGTCAAGTTGACATAGAAAATTAGCACGCATTGCTGGTTTTTTTGCGTAGATTTCTGGGTTCCCTGGGATTGGCATTAGTTATAATATGCAAACTTTATATTTGCTGCAACTCTGGGGCGATAAATGGAATGATGTGACCTAAACTTGCAGCAAAGAGTATCCAATTTAACTGCGTCTTCAATAGCCCTTGGCCACCGAAATCCAAGCTTGATGGGCTCCAGAACACAAAGTGCTTGAAGCTCCAAATTTCTCCCTTAGAAGAGGTATTTTCTGAATATCAACGTTAAACAGTTGCAGGCGTGAGTTACAACATCTTTAGAGTTTAACCTATCAGAAAAGGCACCAGAACTGTACTGCTTGTTTAGCTCAAATGCTTTCTGGACATTGTCTCTGAGTAAATGACAGATGTTTGTCATTGCATTAAAAAACGAACAAGTTCGTTACCAAATAACAGAAGATTTCAAAATATATTATGCAGTGTATTACTGAGCAGTAGTTTAAGAAATAACAGGGCCATAGAATAGCTGCTGTATTGCATATGGCCTGTACTTCACCTCTGTATGTTAGGATATTTGTTGTTGTATGCAATTTAGTTACTGTGGAATGAATCAGTATTAGCCAGTGTAGAGAAAACCACTGTAGTTATTTGGCAAACTCAAATAACTTCCAGAGTCATAAAAGTCTTCTCTTTATCAGGCTCCCTGTGAAGACATGATGACAGTTGGTTCTTGAAAGGGCAAAGCGGAAGGATGGGTGGATCAGGTATTTGCGGAGCAGCACTCAGGGTAATCTGAATTGGGGAAAGTTGAGGATGGTGCATAAGTGTCACATCAGGCCACAGCAGTCCTATAAAAATAAACCTTAAGGGCGTGTTTCCGGTAATTTGCATTCAGGCTAAACTTTAATTACAAAAGGAAAATATTCTGGTTGTCCTCTCTTACCAAACATTTTTAATTCCTTTTTTCTGGTGATCACCAAATTTTGCAATTCTTTCTCTCCTTCTAACTAAAAATAATCCTTTCCCTAAAAGCGACCCCAGGAATGGTCATTTTGTGAAGTTCTCTTTGATTAAAACCTGGTCTGTAAATTGTAGGACTCTTGCTTTCAAAATACAAATGAGGTTAACTGCTGAGACAATCGGAAGCTCTAGAGATATTTACTTTTTTATTTAACTGTGTACACAGATTTAAAGGCAAGAATTGATTCATCTACCAGGTACACTTGGACTAAAGGCTCCTGGAACACTACATTTTCTTTTCAGCAGAAGTTTAAAAAATGAATGGGAAGTCTGTTGTGAACTCCATTGAAAGACATTTTTACGTTCCTAAAATGGCCCACTCAGATTATTGTAACGGGGATAACTTATGAATTAGTTATCTCAAGCAAACGATACCATCATAGGAAGTTTAAGTTGTACTCAAAGCTTGGCTGTGTGGGTTAAGTTTCACATTTAAAATATTGCATTTATTTGCATCCATGAAAGTTTAGCATGCTACTTATTGTGGTGGAGCACTTACCTAGAATTGTACTTGTGCATCTTTAAAAGCCTGGAGGAAGGCCGCCTCTTCATCAAGGTGGGGAGGAGAAAACCTCTTTTTTAAGCTCCTCTAGCTGTGTCTTAGCTCTGACCATTCTAAATATACCTTCAGAGTTTGGTGGAAGTGTATCTCTTTCTCTGTGATATGGTGATGACAAATTGAGGGAATCTTTGTTTTAATTATATAAATATTAAGTGCTGAAGAAGTGATCAACAATTGTATGTAACCTTTTATACACTGTTACTCCAACTAATTCCTCACCTTGAAGTATCAGCTTTAGTATGAGCTGCTGTCTTGATGGAATAGAACTCTTCTCGTATTGCTCTTGTTCTGACCACCCTCTGAAGGGCAATGTGGCCCTGGAGCTGTTGAGAAAGCCCATATTCTCATGGGAGTATTTTTAAATTAGACTACACCCGTGGTTTTAAACATTGGCTGCTCATTAAAATCATTTGGGGAAGACGAACTATATATGACCCCACTCATAGGTGGAAGATAACATATAGACAAGGAGAACTGATCGGTGGTCACCAGGGGAAAGGGGGGTGGGGGGAGGGCACAAAGGGGGAAGTGGTGCACCCACAACAAGACTAATAATGTACAACTGAAATCTCACAAGGCTGTAATCTATCATAATCTTAATAAAAAAAATTTAAAAAAGTCATTTGGGGGACGTTTAAAAAATACTTATGTTTCACTATCCGTTGCCAAGACCTAATCTCTTTAGCTGTCATCTAGCATGAGTATGCTTTCAAAGCCCCCCAGGTGGTTTTAATGTACAGCCGGAAGTTAATCACTACTGGGCTGGATAGAATAATCACTGGCCATGAGGACTGGCCTAGTGGCCTTTGTGATTTGCTTATGGATTTTAGGGAGTCGGAAAAATAGAGAAGATCACATGTGAAAAGAATTGGGTTCCTTCTCAACTCCATTTGAGTTTGGGCCTCAATGTAATTAAACGTGCCCTTTATTCATGTCATAAAGGTGGATTGAGCATCCACTATGTCCCAGGCCGTTTGTTAGCATGAGGATAAAATGGTGCTCAAGATAGCTATGCAGCTACCATTATGGGACTTCTGGCCAAATCAAGACTAAACAAGTAGCCAGACAATTTTCATACAGTACCACACTAAAAACAAGCGGATGGGGAAGGTGTATACCCAGACTGAGGAGAAAAGGGAAGTGAAGGGAAGACAAATGAAGTTTAAGTTGAAAACTAAAGGATGAATAGGATTCAGCCAGATGAGAGGTGGGAATAGGGAAGACTCTGAGAAAATCATACTCAAAGGCCAGAAGCAAGAGAGTGTGTGTTCATGTCACAAAATGAAAGCATTTCAGTAATGCTGGAGTGAGGGCTCCAAAGTTAGGAGAGTTAGATGAGGCTGAACAGATAAACAGAAATGAGGATTGTAGAAAGAGTCATGTCATTATTCATACAAGCAATGGTTTTGCTCTTGCTACAACATTTAAAATAGATTGAGGAAGAAGGCAAGAGTGAAGGCAGGAGGAAGAGATGCTAAACTAGACATCCAGTAGGACGTGATGGTGGCTTCAGTCACAGCAGTAGAAATGGAGAAAAGTAGACAGATTTTGGGAATAATAGTTATTGGATATTGGGATACAGAAAAGAGAAAGGATGCAAGGATGGCATACATATTTTGGGTGGGGGCAATTTGACGAATTAAAGTAAGAACCTTAGGAGGAGAAACAGGTTTTAAGGAGAAGTTAATGAGTTTGATTATGAATATATTACATCTCAGGCCCCTGTGACTTGAACCAATGAACTGTGTAATAGGTAGCTGGTAATACAAATCTAAAGCTCATGACAGATACAAGGGGCTAGAGATAGTCTTGGGGCATATAAACATTCGTAGGATAATTAAACCAGAGGAGTGGATGACCTTATCCAGAAAGAGAGAAGAGAGGGAGCCTGTATTTAAAAGCTTAGGGAATAAAGGAGTTTGTGGTGGGAATAGCTGTCCAACACCAGTACGTTGGACATCAGTATAGTAGGTTATAGTTCTGGCTTTGCCACTGCTCATAACTATGCTTTGGGCAGGTGATTTAATTGTTCTCTTTTCATTTTCTTAATCCATTCCAGGAGAAAGCCCTGCCTCCACCTAACTCATAAGGTTAGTGGTGATGATCTACCTAAGATGCCTTTGTGCTAATCCCTGGAAATTGTGAATATGTTAGGTTACAGGGAGAAGGAGAATTAAGCTCGCAGATGGAATTAAAGTTGCGAATCAGCTGACTATAAAATAGGGACATTATCCTTTGGGCCCAATATAATCACAAGGGTCCTTAAATGTAGAGGAGAGAGACAAAAGAGAGAACCAGGGAGAGAGCAGGTGAAAAGAACTTGGCCTGATGTTACTGGCTTTGAGGGTGGAGGAATGGGCCATGAGCCAAGGAATGCCAGCCACTCTAGAAGCTTCAAGGCAAGAAAACCGATTCTCCTCTAGGGACTCCAGGAGGAATATAGCCTGCCGACACCTTGATTTTAGCCCACTGAGACCCGTTTTGGACTTCCGACTTCCAGAACTGTAAGATAATAAATGTGTGTTGTTTTAAGCCACTAAATTTGTGGTACAGCCGCAACAGGAAACTAATACAGGTGTTGGGCAGATGAAATCAGATTATGAATGTGAAATAGTTTTAAAGACAGCAAATGTATATACAAATGGACTTGCTTATGATGGCGTGTTTATGTGTGCCTCTAATAACTTCAGTGACACATGTTGAGCACTAGGAGTGCGTGAATTGTTCCAGGTGTGGTTGATTAAAACATTAGACTCTTAAACTGTTCCTAAGTAATAGGGAAAATGACCAGAAGACAAATGCACATAAATAAACAATTAGCCATGATAATTCCGGTATTTAGATATCTGTGGAGTGCTAAGTAGTACGTCAGAGTGGTTGTGGTAAGTGAAGACAGCTTCTCCACCCCAAGCAAGGACTGTCCACATTCCAGGCCCCCTTTCCAGCTGGGAGGAGCTTGGCTGTACCTGCAACAACCTGTGCTGGAGTCTTAGACGAGCTTGGGCCTCATGCTCTTGACCTTGAAGAGACTAAAATGTGTTTTTTGAGAATATGCAAGAAGTTTTCTATTCTCATCACTTTTAAAAGCCCATATTATAAAAAGAAATATATTGCAGACGGTGACACAGACTTCAAGAAATGCTCAAGGTGTACGGGTGGCTGAGCTGGGCGTGACTTCTGCCTCAGGAGGGCTCAGGCTAGCAGGTCACAGAACCTGGCAGGGAGGGGGTGGTCAAGGTCAGGCTGTGGACAATGAAGTAAAACCGACAGTTTTAAGAACTGGACAGAAGAAGGTTCTGACAAGAAAATCGTAGTATGTTAATAGTCAGCTGGTGGAGTTCTTTGCCATGGTCAGCATCAGCCCTGTCTAATCTCAGGTAGAGAGAATGGTAATAATAATAGATTTCCATCTTGAGTATTTAATTGAGTGCCGACTGTTGTCTTAATCAAATTGCAGGAATCCTCAAATTATTCTTTAGGTAAGCACTGTGATTATCCCATTTTACAGATGGGAAAACTGGGGCATAGAGAGGTTTATGAATTTGGCCAAGGTCACACAGCTGGTAATTGGTGAGTAGAGTTACATGGGTGACAGGCAAAGCCCTTGACTGGGAATCCAGAACATCGATCAGATGGGAGCAAGTTCCCAGCCCCTGATTTAGTTCCTGTGGCTGAACCTCTGGGGAAAACCTGGCAAAATCAAGAATGGGTAACAGATATAAAGGGGATTACCTAGACATGGATCCTAGTACAGACAGTGGGGAAAAGACTCAGCTATCAGAACTGGGTGCTTGGAGCACCCTGAGTGTGGAAAAGAAGGCTGAAGAAGCGCAGTTGTCATGGTTGACTAACAAGGGGAGCTGGGTAACATGTCGGAATGTAGGGCCCCAGCTCAAAGCCCCCCGACCCTCTCCCAACTGAGCACACGTCCATGGTTGCTCCCCTAAATAGCTCCGCCCAGAGACTTCATGTAAGCATCCTGGTGCTTGCCTGTCCATCCAGTCAGAGTCAGGCATGTCAAGCTAGTGTGTCACCAGCTGAACTGTGGGGCGAACTCTCCCCCCAACAAGAAAGAACCCAAAGGGATTCCAATGAAGAGGGGGAGGGTAAAGGAGGAGGTTCTAAGCCATCAGTGGGACAGGAGCTCTGTAGCCCATTTCATAAAACTATGAAGAAAGTAGGATGCCCTTTGTAAGAATTGTGCGAACCGAGTCCAAAACTGCGTCGTGTCTTCCCCTTATAATACTGTTACTATGGAAAGTTATTATCTGTGTGTCTTTAAAGACTTTAAAATGGAAATAAACATTTCCCCCAAATCAGCTGTCATCATCAAAATGAGAATCTGTCTTACTGTTAGAAATTCTGAGTTAAAAAAGTTTCTATTTCTAAAACTAAATGCTGATGAGAGCTATACAGTCCAAAATAGAAATGTTTTTTTCTAAGCATAAACATCTGAAGTTTGAGTTATAGTTAGCTGGTCCAGTATTGCATAGAAAAGACTGTTAATGCACACACACACAGAGTGAGGATAAAGATATATCTTTGACTCGTTTTCTGAATTATAACTATCCATCTTTCTAAAGTATTAAACTAAAGATCTCCAAAGGATGCTATTTGCCTCCAAAGATTCATCACCTTTACTGGATATGTCAGTGTTGATCACAGGATTGAGGATTTTAACCATCCACATTTTTGATCAATTAACTGAAAGTATCTTGAACCAGGTGAAGCCAAAGTTGAATAAAACGCTCTCCTTGTTGTAACAGTTTGTGATACCGGCTTCATTTGCATGAAATTAAAGGAGCACCATTCTTTTTTTTCCTTGACGATGATGTAAAACTGAGTTTACGTAAGAAGATTATTCAGCTGAACATTTCAGAAAGGTAAATAATGGTAACTTACAGAAAAATTGAATTATCTTACAGTGTATGAGGAAAGTTCAGTTGTAAAGAACTTCATTGCTATGGTCTTTTTCCACCAAAGTGAAACTGTTTGGATGTGTGGATCCTATCATTTCTATCAGAGTGAAGTTCCATTGCAGATGATGAAAAGAACAGTGGTTTTAAATGCATTTAGTTCGGCATTTGTTTTCTCAAATATGTTTGGAATAACGTTATGGAGCACATTTAAACAAGCTGAGAACAAGCACTCTAAGCAGGAGAAAGATGAACATTCTAGTAGTCATCAAGTTAGATGTTCTGGAAACAAATAAGGTGTCCCTAGTCCCAAGGGCAGTCAAGCTTCTGCTCAGTGGGCTGGTCTTTTGCACGTTGAGTGGGAAATGGCAAGAAGTCACACTGGGTCTCTGGCCTGAGAAATGCTGCCCGATGGATATGAGCAGGAAATTGGAGGTACTTACATTTTGGAGTTTGTCTAAATCTGACTCTAAAGAAGGACTCCATCTTTCTTTTTTTAATGGAGAAACGTTTGAGAGATGTTTTCTGGGAAAAGAAATTCTTTGAGAGTTCAGAAATCAAAGAATGAAAGGCAAGAAAGCTTTCTAAAATCAGCTTAAAGTAATGCTAGTCCACTGGAAAAATTGGATGACTAGTTAGCTAACAATCTCAGGGGTGTGATAATTGCATGAGAAGCCAAGTATATTTTCAGAACTTTTAGCTCAAAGAGCCCTTCTTAGCCCCGTGAGCAGGGTCTTTCCTTGCTAGTCACTGTCCATTTAGGCCTCCACAGACTTTTTAATAGGCTAAGAAGGTCCTTCTGCTCTCTTAGATCATCCTGGTAAACCCTTTTAACTGAGAACATTTCTGCTCACTTAAACCTCAACTTGATTCTGATTTCTTTTAGAGTCTGGAGACAAGGGTTAATTCATAACAATGACTTCCTCATTGGGTATACCTCGCCTCTCACTGACAGCAAGTTGCTTTGTACAGTATAGAAGGAATATAGGAGGTGATAAATCTCTATCTGGAGGAGCCAGCTACTTAGCTGAGGAGAGGACAATGCACTTAAATTCTTGGTGCACAATATAGGACATTACATAAAACTAAATGGTCATCTATGTCCTGAAGAGCAAATGCTGTGAAAACTATAAAGAGAGAATGTTCGGAGAGTTGGGGAAGGCTTTCTGGAAATGATGGTTCTTGGACTTGGCTCTGAGGGCTGGTTTTGAGGAGTGTGAGGGACGTTTCAGCTAAAGAAATCCCACAGCAGTGGGGCACGTGGGCACAGGAATCTGTTAACTGTGAGAAAATGGTCTTTGGGGTCCAATTGCCCTGGGTGTGTTCCTGCCCTGCCAATACTAACAGCATTCTGTCCTTGGACAAGCTCCTTAAATTCCAGAAGCCTTAGTTTTCTCATCTGTTAATGGATGATGACAGTAGAATCTACCTCCTTTTTGGTTTGGGATCAGGAATAAATGAGATCATACATATATAAAGTATTTGACGTAGTACCTGATAGACGCTACATGCATAATAAATGTTAGTTACTGTTATTTCTTAGTCCGTATTCTACTCGATAGTCATCTTCTCAGTATTTGATAATGGTTTAAAACACCTCTATTTGTACATCGCTTCTCACTTAGCTTCCACTGAACTCTTGCCTCCTCTTTGACGATGGCTCTTCCATCCCTCGGAAGACCTCCACTTGGCCCCTTTTCTCTTTCTTTTGGTGACCTTTTCACTCCCATGTCTCTAAGAACTGCCTATGTGGTGGGTAACTGCTCCAATCTGCCTCTCCCCGAACCTCTCTCCTGATGCACATTTCTAACCACTTGCTGGGCATTTCCACTTGGACATCCCACTGGCATTCTTAGCTCAACATAGCCAAAACAGAACTCCTTGAACTGCCCTTTGCTTTTCTGGGCATTTCTTTCTGCTTAAAATACCTGCCTCTTCCCAGCTGGGTCTTTTAAGTTTCACATTTACTCTCTAAGATCCAGCTGAGCTCCCAAATTCTTCTTGAAGTTCCCCCTCATCTGTTGCAGTATTTGTCAATTTTACCTATTGTAGTGTTTAGACACGTTTTGTCTCTTCTACTAGACCATGAGGTCCACGAGCACCGGAACCATATTTTACTTCTTTTCTCCTACCATCTCCATCCCTGCTTCCCTGCCTACTTCCTAGCACTGTGTCTTCCATGTAGTTGCTGTTCAACAAATGTTTCTTGAATGAATGATGCAGTGGGAAACATAAAGCCATTTAATTTTAAGCAAGAGAGGGATATTGATGAACATGGTATTTCAGGAAGATGAAACTGATACAATTACATGAAGGATCTGAGCTAAATTTTCAGAGTATTTGAAACTTACAAAAGGAAGTAAAATTATGTCAATAAGACCTTGAACCCAGTTTATCCTTTAGACATAGGGAAGCTCTAGAAAAAGCCTTTGAAATAGAGGTTAAAGGGGATTCTTCTAATTTGTATCTTCTCTCCTACTGATATGCATAGTTTAGTATGTTCCCTTTAACTGATGCTAAATAAATGTGTGTAATAATTATCAAACTTTATTGATATTCCCAGATATGATATTTACATTTCTAGATGACCTAGTATGATAGAGAACTATAAGTCAAATTGCATACCTAAATTCTTAATTACATGAATACTTGCACTCAGAGACACACTTTATGGTTCAGAGGATATCAAATTAAGTACAATGATCCGTGGCCATTTTGCTAGTTTTCACTTTTCGTTTGTTCATTATCTTTAGGTTCAGTGCAGATTTTTGCTATGGAAAATGTCATTAGTAGTATAATTGAGAATTACATCTATATTCAGCAATCTTGAAAGCCTAACTGCTAATTTTCTTAGCATTCTCTTTGTCTTATTGGCTTGTTCTGGTCCTTCTAAGAGCATTTCACCATTAAGTATGTGAATTCTTGAATACAGATTGTGCGTGTTGCATATTTGACTCAAAAGCACAGAATCAAAACTGATCCATGAGGGCAGGTTCTGGTTTACACAAAGGACAATGTAACTATGACAGAAGGGAAATCTTTCTCAGAGAGAATATTTTTTATTATTTAATTTAAAGATGTTGAAGTGTATAATTACTTGATGTATCTAAGTGCCCTCCTAATAACGTCAAAATAATAAAAATCTCTACTTGGTTCATATTACTCGGTATGCAGCAGAGAATAATGCTTATCATAACAACTTTTCAAATACACATTGACTGGTGACATGAGGAAGGCAGAGTTGGTTCCATGTGGACATTCTTTACAACAGTGACACAGACAGCTTATTCATCTTTCCCTGTACCCAGTGTGAAAATATTATTCATCTCTGTTATGGACACTATAAGTAACTTGTGATTACTCTGAAACAGAACAAATTTTCAAGGATACTAGCTTTTCTTCTCTTTTTTCTTTTTATTCTTGAGCTTTTTAGTGCATCACATATTCTCATTATGATGAAAAGACAAAGGGTCAGGATGCAGGCTTGAAAGGAACACCAGAAAACTTTCTTTTACTGTGGGAAAAAATTGAAGGCAGTAGCTAAATAAAGTTTGGGATTTTTTGTAATGCATCAGCCTCCCATTTTTGAAAGCAAGAAAACATGAAAGGAAGCAGCCAAACAAGAAAAAATAATACTTTATTTGTAGCAGGAAATTTGTCCCAAAATTGCAGCATGGAACTCTACAGAGCTAAGCTGAAATAAATAGAACAGTGCTTCTCTGTAGTAGTTTTCTTTTGCTTCTTTAACCTTGACTTAAGACAGCACAGATTTATCTTAAGTTCTGGAGGTTAGAAGTCCAAATAGGTCTCACCGGGCCAAAATCAAGGTGTTGACAGGGCGGAATTCCTTTCTGGAGACTGGGGGAGAATCCGTTTCCCTGCCTTTGCCCGTTTCCAGAGGCTGCCTGCATCCCTTGGTCCATGGCCTCCCACCATATTCAAAGCCAACCATGGTCAGTAGAACCCTTCTCGTTTTGCATCACTCTGCCTTTGACTCCTCTGCTTCCCTCTTCCACATTTAAGGACCACTGTGATTCCATTGTGCTCACCTCAATAATCCAAAATTGTCTTCCTATCTAAGGTCAGCTGGTTAGCAACTTTGATTCCATCTGCTGCCTTAGTTTATCTTTCCCATAACATGTTCGCAGGTTTGGGGGATTTCGATGTAGACATCTTTGGGGGGTGGTGATTATTCTTCCTGTCACAGTCTGTCCTCTGGCCTGCAAAGATTCACATCCAGCCCATATCCATAATACATTTACCACATCCCAAGATCTCCCAAAGGCAGTCCAAAATCAACTCAAAGTCCAAAATCTCATAGCTCAAAAGTTCCAAGTTTCATTATGTGCATTTGGGTACCCTGGCATCTTGTTAAAAGGTAGATTCTGATTTACTAGGTCTGGCAGGGCGTGTTGGGGTGGGGTGGGTTGGGGTTTAAGGTGTGGATGTCTGAGATTCTGCATTTCTAACAAGCTCACAGTGATGTGGATGCTGCTGGTCCATGGAACACATTTTAAATAGCAAGAATTTACCTTCTTTTCCAAAAGCCCTGGTGGGGATTCTTGTTAAACCTTTTGAGCATTTGAGATTTGGATTTAGACTCTTGGATTGACTACCTACAGCCTGTCTTTGGCAGATTTTTAACGCAGCGGTGTCTGGTGGACACACACACACACTCACATACACACAAGAAAAGAGAGGAAGGAAGGGAAAGAAGGAGGGAGAGAGGAAGAAAGAAAAGAAAAAGAAAAAGGATAGTAAACAACAACAAAAAAAGTAGTTTATACTTCCTGCATGTTTACCGTCTGCCAGGCACTGTTCTAAGAGCTCATTCAAGCCTCAAAATCAATTAGGTCCTATTATTATTCTCAATTCCCTTGTCGTGAGGAAAGAGAAGTTAAGTAACTCACCTAAGGTTACCTAGCAGATGAGTGATGAGGAGAGGCCAAAGCCTGTGCCCAAGCCTCTCACTCCAGAGTGTGTGCTCTTGGCCGTGCCTTAGAACTGTCATAGCTCTACCACCATCGTTGCTATCCTGCAGTGGATATCCTAGCTCCACATATAGGTCAAGTTGATGAGGGCAGTAGCTTAAGCCATGCACTGCCACAGCAGATTAGGAAGGCCATCCTCACCTCTCACCTGTCTGGATGCAAGGAGAACTGGAGAGAAGAGACCACACCCTTGCCCTCAACAAACTTTCTTCCTCTGAATGCTCTATCCACTTGTAGGGCTGTAGTCTACATAGTTTCTTGGAATCTGACCAGTTAATTACAGTGCAACTTCCCCTTTGAGAGTGGACCAAGCTGCTGTGGTTGTCCGGATATGGTCCCCCCCGGCAAACTGAATTAAGAGCTCAAGAATTTCTGGTGAATAGGGAGAAAGTAGATACCAAGAGAGCCCACTGGGTCAGAGTTGAATGATTCTCATCCAAGAGAAAGACTCAGCAGCATATCAGCCTGCTTCTTGCTGTTTAGGATCAGTTTCACCGGGATCTAGGTTGGACCATCAGCTCTCCATAAGTAGCAATTTTAATAGGACTGTGACCATAGCTTTGAGAACAGACTCTCTGCTGTATTACGTCTTATGATGGCTACCCTTCATGCCATGCTGGCCAAGAGCAAAGAACTGCTTACTTGCATATATTAGAATCCAGAAAAGGGAACACACGTAGCTTCTCTCCCTTGGTTATCCTAGAAGCTAATTTAGGTAGAGATGCCAGGCAAGGAATGGCACATATATGGCTCCTGTTTTACCGCCATCCTTTCCTGTACTTATGGGAGATGTTCACAGCATTGCCTGTGGAGAGAAGAGTTGTTGAACTCATAGGTAAAGTCTGATTTGTTAGTAAAGGATGCATGGAAGATGGAAGAATATTACTACAGTTAGATTCCTTTTCATAGGCTTACAATCTCACTAGGCTTCTGTTAAACTAGAATATTCTGTCCCATACTTTTTAAGCATAGCATCAGGCATATATTTTTGACTTCATTAGCCCTCACTGGTTGTCATCATACAATTCAGCTCAGAGTCACATATGTCTTTTGGCATTCTCAACATTATTATATTCAATGTTGTTTTATTTCCCTATCTAACAAATTGTGGATAGTGGTCATGTCTTACTTTAAATATGCCTCTTAATACTTTGAACAATAATACGCCCCTTAATACCTTGAACTGATGCTAGCTTCTAAGTCCTTGTTAATTGATTGACTTTTAGAGACTCATGGAAATCAGTGAGGTTACTCTTAGGCAGTGATTCTCAACCCTGATCACTCAAGAGAGTTAAAAACAAATCCATATCCATGCTCCAACCCAGAACAATTGAATCAGATTCTCTAGAGTTCAGGTCTAAATCCTCCATGGGTTAAGGCTCCTCAGATGATCCTAATGCACAGTCAAGGTCAAGGATTTCTGCATTAGATGTAGGCAATTTGTGGACAGGAAGGTTTAGGAAAGCCCAGCTGCTTTGGTAGTTGAATAGGAAATACATATTTGGTTTTGTTTCTCCTTTTTTTTCTTTTTTTTTTTTTGCTGAGGAAGATTGTCCCTGAGCTAACATCTGTTGCCAATCTTCCACTTTTTGCTTGAGGGAGGTTGTCCCTGAGCTAATGCCTGTGCCAGCCTTCCTCCATTTTGTTTGTGGGATGCCACCACAGCATGGCTTGATGAGTGGTGTGTAGGTCCGTGCTCAGGATCCAAACCTGTGAACCCCGGGCCGCTGAAGCAGAGTGTGTGAACTTAATCACTACGCCACTGGGCCAGCCCCATGTTTCTCTATCTTAAGGCATAGGGAGGTTGGGAGGAGAGAGAGGTGATGAATGTCCCAGCACTGCCCTAGGCTTATCGTAGGTGGCAGAGGGCTGGTCAGCAGGAGTATCATCATAGGGCTACAATCCAAGGACATTTTCCTCCTGCTCCAAGGACCCAAGGGCATTGCTGTGGACATCTGCTACCCTAGAAAATGCCAAGTGCTGTGGATAAGAGAAGCTTGACTGTATGAGATTCCTTTGGCATTCCAAATGAGCGAAGGAGTACCTGCATCATGGCTTTCCTCTTTCCTTTTTCTTTCCCAGCTGCCAGCAGGTTGGACTCTGCCCCTTCTCTCCCTCTTGCAAAGGTCTCTAACTGACCTGATGTTAAAAACGTGGAGGTGTTTTCTCATGTCACACAACTCACTCTTCTCCAGAGGCTTTCTTCTTTCCTCCTCTGTGACGCTGAGAGCTCCTGCTTCCCCTCTGCCCTGTATTTCTGCTTCTAACACTCCCTCCATCTGGTTCCTTCTTAGCCCTCAAGCCTCAAATCTTAGCTCTTTGCTCTCCTTCTTATTTCTCAAAAGGCTCATATAGTCTCAAATCCTTCAACAGGCATGTTTTGGAAATTATTTCTTGAACTCCTATCCTTCACCTTGGCTTCATTGTGCATTTGCTTCTACTGATGTAGTTTTCACACTCAAATGTCTCATTCCCTCAATCATGGGTCTAAAACATGAACTTTCCCTTCAAACTTTCCTTTCTTTCCTGTTTCTACTAGTGGTACCAATATTTTGTTTCATCCATGCAGAAACAAGCCAAACTAAAACAACTCAAGCAAGTAAAATAACAAAACATACAACATCAAACTGAGTCATATTTACCTTCCAAAACTTGTACAATAATAAACTGTTGACTTTTTCTTTCTTCTGTATTCTCACTCCTTTCTTGGTCTAAGACCCCCAGCATTCTTATTTCTCTCTAAGGGGTCTCTCTTCTTTTTGTGTCTTCCTCTAAATGCTCCTTAACACTACTCAACTAATCTCACTGAAACTCTGACACTTGCCTGCTGAGTCCACCCCTCTGGGGAGGGGATCCCAAGGCAGCTTATAAGGTAACGGTGATTTTCTTTTTCTTCAGTTGGATGGAAAGTACAATGACTGTTTATTCTTTAAACTACACATATGTTATATGTGCTGTTTTGTATATGTGATACTTTTAACTAAAATAAATTACAGTCATTTTTTAAAAAGAGTCCAAACTATGTCTTATTGCCTTCTAGAGCCTCAACTTGAACTACCCAAATTGGCCATCAGCTAATCCCAAATAAACTATCCACTGTCTTTCCCACAGCTTGACTATAGTAACCTTCCCCTCCAGCCACATTGATTCCTCCAGTCCCCTCACTTCCCACGTTCGTTTCCTCTTCTGAACTTTATTCCCACTCTGTTTCTATCTGAGAAATTCTATTTCTTCTTCAATCCAAGATTTATACCTTCCTTCATCTTTTACAGCAAATCTTGCCATATACTCTCCCCTCTCTTTGCCTGGAACTCTTCCTGATCTTTACAATCTCCAGATCCTTGTTTGGTCACATACTGTGCTATAGTCTACTTGACTATTTTGTTTGTCTTTTAGTTTTTATTATCTTTCCTCAGCTAGAATATAAAATCCTGGAGGGTTGGCCGTGAATCTCTTGCTACTTTGTTTTAAATATGCTGGAGAATGCTGTTTTTGTTTAGTTTAGTCATGTTGAGTGTCGAAATAATCCAGAGAATGTTACTGTAAATGTGGAGCAAGCCAAAAAATGTTGAAGGCCAGATATAATCTTTGAGTACTGAGAACAATGGCCTTTGAAAATGACTTCAAAGCTCTACCAAATGTAATAATCCTGCAGGCAAAGTCACCTTTTGGAACATTTTGCTCAGAATCACTTGTGCTAATGTTATGTTTATAGCACACTCTGGAAAGATGGGCTAAAATTGCCATATGGTGCATGTTTAATCTATTCTCTGCTTAGCATCAAATCAGCTTTCTTCCATTTTAAATTTCCACTTTTAGGTTCATTTTCATCAGCTTTTTTGATAAATGTGGCACATGGCTTGGTTTCTGAGTTTTGTACTTTTTTTCTTTATTATTTTCATCTAGGAAAATTACTAAAAGGAGTCCAGGAAAGTGATCATATTCTCTCTTGCCACGTGTCCTTCTGATTAACAGGCAGCTTTTAATAATGGCTGAAGCTTTTAACTTACCTAAAGCTGAAAGTTGATGTACAAAGTGTCTTCTGTTTTGATGTTTATTTTAATGCTTTCTTATTATCATTTCAAGTAATATTTTATGATTTAAGGTGAGGATCATCACGTCAAATGTATGCTAATTATGTTGTGACTCAAATATTCACAGTTTATTAGTTTAAATCTGCACATTTATGTTAAAATCCATTATTTTCATCAAAGATACAATTAAAATCAGTTAAGTATTGGAATACATTTTAATAGTAAGATTTATCTACTAACATATAATTTGGATTGTAAGAAGTTACTAGAATATCCTCTTTACTCTTTGATACACACACACACACACACACACACACACTTTTTGATAGAAAGAAATTGAAATTTAAGATGTACCAACTCTACAACTTTCTCTCCATCCCCTCAAAAAAAGAGCATTGTGTAGGCAAGTTTAGGTGAGATGTCTATCACTTAAGCATAAACTATTTCAGAACGCATAAGAGTTGAAAAACCTAGTCCAATAAATTACCCAAATCTAGCAAAATTTTAATACCAAAACCTGGAAGAGACAGTATAAGAAAGAAAAGGAAACTGCAATGGATTGAATGTTTATGTACCCCCCCAAATGCATGTTGAAATCCTAACGCCCAAGGTGATGGTATTAGGAGGTGGGGCCTTGGGAGGTGATTAGGTCATAATGGTGGAGCCTCATAAATAGGATTTAAAAAGGGACCCCAGAGAGTGCCCTCACATCTTCTGCCGTGAGAGGTGCAATGAAGCAGCCATCTCTGAACAAGGAAGTGGGCCCCCTGCAGACCCTGAATCTGCCGGTGCCTTGATCTTGGACTTCGTCCCCTCCAGAACTGTTTTTTGTGAGCTACCCAGTCTGTAGTATTTTCTTAAAGCAGCCCAGACTAAGACAGAAAGAAAACTGTAGACCGTGTCCACTAATGGAATGGTTAATATTTTTGAGCACTTACGGTTCACTAGGCACAATGATAAGCCTTTTTCAGAGGTATAGAGACGTTAAGTAATTTGCCAGGAATCACCTCCTTACCTAGCAGTAAAATTATACTTAAAATCCAGGAATATCTGAAATCAGAACCCACATGAAATTAATGAAATATTATTTTTGCTTCCTGAATACAAGTGTCCTAAATAAAATATCGGGAAAAAATAGAATCCGTAAGAATACCAAAGAATAACACAAAATAACCAAGTAAGTTATTCTAGGAATAAAAAGATCCTTTGACATTATTAGTAAATCAACTTTTAGGTTCTGTCATGAATTTTATTACTCATTTAAAGTAATAAGAAATAGCTAACCCAAATCAACAGCATCGTATTTAACTAGAATATTAGGCACAGTCTAGTCAAGGTTAAGAAGAGCTATCTTTACTGGTATTCACCTTTGTTCACATGCAGTAACACCACAAAAGAAACATATCCATATGGAAGTCCGGATTCAGATTAATCTAAATTTTCTCCAGAATTTCCCTGTTATTAGCTTGTAGCCTAATTTGCCCACATCAAAAACCTTAATCTCTTCATCTATACAATGAGGATAATAACAGCACTCATTTGTGAATTTGGGGAATTAAATAAAATAAATAATAGATTGCCTTTAGCACAGAACCTGACTAAAAGTAAGAGTTCAATAAATGTTAGCCCATTACTAGTAAGTGCAATGATTATAAAGCTTGAGAATAAAGATTAAACTTGAGCTTAATAAATAAATATTAAAAAATCACTCTCTGTTTTATATAACAGCTACAAGGTCCTTTTTCTTGGCTAGATTCTCTCTCTAGAGTAGTGCTGTCCAATACAGCTTTCTGCAATCTTGGAAATGTTCTGTGCTTTCCAATGTGGTGACCGCTAGTCATGTGTGGCCAAAGAGAACTTGAAATGTAGCTAGTGTGACTGAGGAACTGAATTTTTAATTTTTTAAAATTTAAATCAGAATACCAGCAAGTGGCAGGTGGCTACCATACTGGAAATTAAGCTCTAGAGGATGTCATAAATTCACAGGGCTTTATTTGCTATTGTTATGCTGATGATTCCCAAATTAACTCTCCAGCCCAAACCCTACTCTAAACTTCATTATGTATCCTGCGTACCCATTTGCCTGCTCCTCATCTACCCCTGCTTGAATATCTGGGGTTTTCTCGGTTGCCCCTTGCACTTTGCAGAGACAAACTTGAACTCAGGAATTGCTCCCGTTGATATTCGAGGAAATATAAAAATATAAAGAACATTCACTCTAAAAGAGATGATTTGTCTCCCAATATCCTTCCTCTCTTCATTCTTTAGTGATTTGAATCCCATTTTTTGGGGACACATTTTCTGCAGGGTTCCTTGCAGTTAGTGACTTCCAACAAGTGTGGGTAAAAGGAAGTAGGCTCTCCTGTTTCCCTATCCCAGGGGTTAGAATTGATGGCCATATTGGAGCTGAAGGAAAAACCAAGCTCGGGAGATACCCGAGTGGTCAGCTGGAAGGAGCTTAGATTCGTGGAGTAGCCGTAGCAGCATGGAACTGCCTATCTCTTTATGTGAGATGTAACACATTTCTGTCTTGTTTATGCCACTAGTATTTGGGGTTTCTTTGAAATAAACACATGAACCTAATCCCATCCTTAGACAACTATAGGAGCCACATTATGAAAACGTTAAGGACATTAAAAAATTGAATAAATGGAAAGTCATTCAAAATAACAACAATAATGATCATCATCATTACTAATGTTGATTAGCACCTTACCCAGCTGATTATAGTAAGTACTAAATAAATTTTTGTTTATCTTGGCAACAATAAGTACTTGTTGAACGAATGAATGTTTCTTTGAGAAAGATAGAGATAATGCATTCATTCAACATATAGCTGCTGAGTATCTGAAATGCCAGTTTTATTCTGCAGGATAAAAATGAAACAAAATAAAACAAAGACAAAACCAAAACAGGGAATTGAGATCCTGGTCCTCAGTATATTTCTTTTCATTGATGATTTTCAAGTGTTGATTAGAAGAGTTAGCAGGGATAAACTTTCAATTTAGAAACAGCATTTAAAAAATTATTCTCTATGAAAGCTAAACAAAAAGTTGTCACACCGTTCCAGTCCTGTAATATTTTCACATAACTTTAAAACAAATAAATTATGAAATGAATATGGACAGAATAAACTAGACAGGACAAGCTTATTGCAAATATCATCGTGCATCAACAATAACTGTAATGTGAGAATAAGGAAATTTAAGAAAATTTTCTAAATTTTAGCAAACATGTATTATGACAAAGTTCTGTGCCAGGCACTGGTCTAAATGCTTTATATACGTGTAGTCCTGAGGGAATTACTATTACACTTATCACTCTCACTTTACAGATAGGGTAACTAAGACCCACAAGAAACATGGCCAGGCTCAGACATCTAGTAAGTAGAGAGGCTGAGTTTCAGACCAAGGCCCTCTTGCTCCAGAACTGGCATTCCTAACTCGTTACACTGTACTGAACAACACAATCCTTTCTGCCTCCGTGTTACTGACATGCCCAGCACGAAGTAAACTGCCATCCCATGGAATAATACTGTCACAGGAGAATGCTCCTCTAGACTAGGAAAGGTGTTGCTATCAGAATTTCAAGAGGTTCGTGTATAATTAGAAAACTCCTTCGTTCCCCTCCTTCCCAATGCTGGAATATCTCACTGGGAAAACAGTACAACTGTGTGAGAATCACTTCCCTAAAAGAAACTGTAACAGGAAACATCAAATTTAGATGAAAATTTACATCTCCTTTTAAAGATTTTTTCCTGCATTGTTTATCTTTTATTGTCCTGAAATCACTAGATGATTAGTTCGGAATTTATATGATGATAAAAGTAGCCCCTTATTGCTTTTAATAATAATGACGTTGTGATTTGTATTGTAAACAGGGAGAATGAATGGCATTAAAATAAATGCTAAAATCAGGTATGACTGTAATAGTCCTATGTGAGAATAAAATGTATATGAAGTGAATAAATGAGCAAAGTTGAAATATTAATTTACTTGCCATACACATGCAGAGTATTTTGATAGTCAAAAAGTGAATGTTGCACAAAATTAATTAAAGGCTGTCCAAACATAGTTAATTTTAGATTAAAAATCATAATCTGCAATTACTGGTGATGTTTTCTAAAAATTGTTTGATAATGATGACTTAATCTTCCAAAATATTCCCTTAAGTATTAGAACTGTAGTTTCTGATTTCAGTTCCAAAGGTGGAATGTGGTATAAGATCCTAAGACAAGTATGGGAAGCCCTGTATGTGAGTGACTTATGTCCCCATATGCATAAATATTTGGAACACGAATGATTTTGTGATTGAACGAATATCATCAATGTTGATGATGATCCCGAACTAATTTACCAAAGCCCACTGAACCCCAGTGGACCACAGCGAACTAGGTTTCATGAGCTCCTTTGCCTTCCATGTGGTTTCTCCACTGTTGAGAGTTTCTAATATATTCTAGATACAAGTCCTTTATCAAAAATGTATTTTGTAGGGGCCTGGCCCCGTGGTGCAGCAGTTAAGTTCACACGTTCCGTTTCTCGGTGGCCCTGGGTTCGCCAGTTCGGATCCTGGGTGTGGACATGGCACCGCTTGGCAAGCCATGCTGTGGCAGGCGTCCCACGTATAAAGTAGAGGAAGATGGACGTGGATGTTAGCTCAGGGCCAGTCTTCCTCAGCAAAAAGAGGAGGATTGGCAGTAGTTAGCTCACAGCTAATCTTCCTCAAAAACAAAACAACGTTTTCTCCCAGATTGTAGCTTTTTTCTTCATTTTCTTAACCAGTCTTTCAAAGACCAGAAGTTTTAATTTTGATAAAGTCTATCAATTTTGAAAAGTGAGTTATATTTTTGATGTTGTAACTAAGACATCTTTGCCTAAATCAAGGTCATAAGCATTTTCTCTGAGGTTTCTTCTAGAAGTTTTATAGTTTAGGTTTTATGTTTATAGTTTAGTCTGTGATCTACTTCGAGTTAATTTTTGCAAATGGTGCAAAAACAGAAGATTATTATTAATCTACATGTACATATTTGAGAAGAAGTCTACCCTGTGTTACTATATTTTGTGTACTACCCCAGTGTAGTGCAAAGTATGATGCTGTTATTTTTAAGTGTTTTCTCATTGCAAGGATTATGAAACTATTCTTTGAGTTAATAATTATACCCGTTTCAAAGATGAAGGAAATGAGGTACAGAGAGATCCTGCAGCTTATAAGTGGTAGATGGTAACAGCAGTGGAGTTACTTTATCTCATTCTAAAAGTCATATGCTGTCCAGTGTTGTAAAAAGGAAATTGTTTTCAACAGTAAAGTTCCCGTGCGGATGGCCTGTACGCATCACAAATAAACGTTCCTTTCCACGTCTACCTCCCCATTGGAACCTGGGGCTCTGGACCCCAGATCCCCGCTATCCTCAGTCCCAGCATGACCCTTGGTCCTCATGCCCTGTGAATGGGTAAACTGATGCTCTGTTGAAAGGGTTCAACTGGTGAATGGATAAGCAAACTGTGGCGTGTCAGCCAAGTGGAATACAATTCAGCAATAAAAAGGAATGATGCACACAAGGTGGATGAATTTCAAATGCGTTGTGCTGGAAGAAGCTAGCCTCAAGGGCTACATTTATATGACATTGTGGAAAACGGACAGAAAATAAGTCAGTGGTTGCCAGGGGTTGGGGTTGGGGAAGAGTTTATATACAAAGGTGCACAGGGGAATTTGGGAAGGGTTGATAAAATAGTTCCATATCTCGATTATGCTATTGGTAACACAACTGTATGTGTTTGTCAAAACTGTACACAAAAAAGGTGGATGTTACTTTATGTAAATGATACCTCAATAAACCTGGCTAAAAAGCATAAACTCAGATTTTCAATTAATAAAGCTCCTATTCTGATGAACCAGAGTGGACCAACTGAATCAATCAGCCTGATTCTGCAAAAAGAGTGAGGGGAGTCGCTCAGCTGCAAGTTCCCTTTTCTGAACTCCGGCCCCCTGAGCAGCAGCCAGAACAATTCCTGCCCACAGCAGGCGCCTGGTCAGCAGGCACTGAATTGAATTTAGCTGTCATTGAACTGTTACTTCTTCTGGAGTAGGAATACCCGGCAGATTTCACAGCTTTTAAGAGTTTTGTTGTTTGTGAATGAAAAGTAAGCATCTGTTTTTATGAAAAGTATAGTGAGATTTAAAGAAACTTGAAGCAAAGCGTATAGGACCTCGACTCGATGTCTGTACATGCAAATGTATTTGACAACAGTGATGCTATTTGTCGCCAGAAACCCTGCTGCCTATTAGAACATTTCAGTATAATACCATACCTAGCCTTTGTCTACAAGCCTTTTGTAAGTAGTCTAAAGGGCAATTTGTATGCTGGTGTTCCTCATGTAAATGAGGTTATTATCCTTTTAAAGGTATGAAGTCTCCTGTATGTCATGGAGCTTTCTAAGAAACAGACCTGACCTTTCTTTCCCTCTATTCAGGGGGCCTGCAGAGCCTGCACTCATTAGCTAGAATTTGACTCCATGACATTTTTACTTAATTTTCTTTTTCCTCTATGTTGGACGCATGGGGTCACCATTTATGTTCTTTCTTGACCTGAGATGCTCTCTAATCTCTTTCCAGCTGTGGCATTTGTCATTCAGTCACATCAGGACGTGGTGACCCTTCTCTCCCCACTGCAATTCCCAGCTGTTAACTGATTCATTTTAGAGAAGGAACTAGACACAGTCCTATGGACTTAGCTGCATTTAATTAATGTTAACCAGAGCTGCGGGTAGAAAAGCAATTTCCTCTGGAGTGGAAACGTATTCTTTATGAGGTAGTAGAGGGAAGATATAATAATAGTTTTTAAAGCCCTTAGTTTTTTTAAGTGCTGTAAATTCAGAATAGACTTTAAAAGCAGTATTTCCCTCTATTAGTATTGATGATGATAACAATAATAATAATTATAAATTTAATAATAACTGGGATTCAAGCCCAGGTCTTTCTGATGACAAAGCGCATACTGTTAATCATTATGCTAAGAAATTTTTGTGATAGCTACCAACGGTATGCCAAGGACTGTGCTGATCACTTGTGTCCTCCTCACAGCCCAGCGAGGCGAGCTTCACTAAGCTGCTTTAATGGAGAGGGGCACTGAGGTTGAGAGAAGTGAAATGATTTAGCCACGGTCGCCCATTCACCATGAGCAGTGTTGGAACCCAGGTATACTCTGACACTCTGGCCCTGCTTTTCATCACTACCTGCACCACTCTGCCTGTAGAGTAAGATGGCACTAGCAAGACCTCCCTGGAAAGCATTGCCAGACACTTTTTAAAGTGTGATCCATGTTATGATTCTGATGGGCTTTGCTTTGAACTTGAAATACTATATTTACAGATTATTAGGACTTAAAATGTAGAACCTTAGAACAGCAGGCAAGCAATGTGAGTTTAAAGGCATTGCTTTATTTCTTCAACTGAGGACATTAATTGATTACTTAATATGTGCATATGAGCTCAGAGAAGGTGCCATCTCTGTCCTCCAGCAATCTATGTAATGTGTGAACAGATAAAGGAGTAAGGGTGGCAGGATAGAGTGATACATTTTATAATAAAAGTGTGCCTAAGAGCCTTTGAGAACAGAACAGGGCAGCTTATATCAGGTGGGGGCAGGTGGATGGCAGAAGGCTTCCCAGAACAGGTGATGCCCGGCTGAGCTGTGGGATGTGTAGGAGTTAGCCACCTGAGGGGTAGCTGCATGCCAAACAGAAGGAAAGCTTTGTATGAAAGACAGGGAAGCATACGGCAGTAATGGCAGGGTCAAAAAGGATACTGAGGGGAGTGTTCTTGGCCAGCTTCTTAGTGTGAAGATGGATGGAATAAAAGAACTCCAGCTTATAGCTCCTCCTTTAGTCCCATAGAGCTTCATTTTGTATCTGTGTCATCCCAGGAGCATCTTCCTGGCAGGAGGCATTGCTGCTTTCAGAGCAGATATTCTGTAGCAGTCATAGAACTTAGTTGCCTGGGAGGGAAACAGGATGGTTCAGGTGTTAGCTGTTAACCCTCCCAGTTCATGAACAGATCCTAGGCTACTTCTGGAACAGGGTTTAGCCCTGCCATGAAATACTCCTACTGTCCTGCTGCTTGCTTCTGGTTAAAAAGATAAAAAAAAAAAAAAAAAAAAAAACAGGAGGGGATTTGTTTCTTTCTGAGCAGGAATGAATACATGTGAACTTTCCTTGTCAAACATAGGCCTTGTCACCTGTGTGCCTGGTATCTAACAATGCATAGGGATCTCTTCATGAATGTTAGTAATTATATTCTAAATACCTGGAAGTATTAAGCATAATTAGCTTTCTGTGACCTGGCATATATAATTATTATAAATAAACCTATTGTAACCATGCTAAATAAAAGACTATTATATGGCTCTTTGCAAGTCAACCAGTAGTGCCTGCTACATGATCATGCTAATGAATCTTTCCCATTCGATTTCTTCCATCACTTTAGAGATTTATGAATTCCTCTCACTTTCTAAAGGCATTTTTCCTCCAGAAATTTGAAAAGCATTCACTTCTGTTGCTCTCTAGTTTTTGTATGGTTTGGAATTTACCCATCAGCATGGAGAGATGGAGAGCGGTATATATATCTATATTTAGGTATCTGTAGCTATCTAGATCTAGATAGTAGGAGATAAGCTTCCAAATTGTGTTTTCCCCCAAGTAGCTAATTGTTAATCATTTGTTAAATAGTGTTTCCGTTCTTTATTGATTTGTGATCTCTCTTCTATCATATTTTAAATTCATACATTGGGTGGATTTCTGTGTTGTCAGATCTATCCTATTGATCTCTCTTTTTTCTTACACAACCACAACATATTTTTAAATATCGTAATTCTATAGAATATTTTGACATCAAATAGGGCTGAATTTCATTATTATTTTCCTTTTAACTTTTCCATTCTTATCAGAATATGTTCTATTTTTCTTACAGAAAGCCTTTAGAATAATTTCATTAAGCCAAATAAGATTCTGTTAGAATGTTTAGGGAGATATTTTCTTAAGATAAAAGTGAATTTTTGAGATCTTATGCATAATTCATTTAGGCTTATTGAAAACAGTTCATGTAAACCTCCTAGATAATCTTTGTTCATCCCCATTTCTTTCTCAAGTATATTTGTTTTTCCCTTTTTTTTTTTTTCAGTTTGAGGATAATCCACTTCTAGAAAAGATAGAAACAAAACTACAAGCGAATAGTTTAGCTTTTTCTGTTTTGTCAGTTAGCATTAAAGTATTTTTTTCCATGGTTCAGGCCTATCTCTGCCTCATTCTTTCCATATATAACACAGCTAAAAGGCCTTTTGTTCTGTTTCAGCTTTTTCAAAGCTTCAGTTTTTTTCCGTCTTTTAGTCTTCTTAGAATGGTTCTTATCAGGGTGACTGGCCAGAGTCACTATGTGCCTTCACCCTGACTCTGCTGATCTTTCTGTAGTTGATGGATTCTCTCTCAATCTGTGCTTATCAGAGAGTTGTTACGTCATCTTCTCTAGATACCATCCCCTTTTCCTCCTAATTAGGGTAACTTGTTGTTATGCTATCAATCTGGCTTGTGAGACTTTTTTATTCCTCTTGGAGCCATATTTTTTTTACGTCTTTGGCCATGGACTTATAAAATATTTTTCCAGAACTTTATGAACTGCGTAATCAACATATCTAAATACATTTTATGATTTTTCTCTTGGCTGCTGTCATCTTTGGGATGATATATTCACAGCCTCCCAAATTCCCATCATTGCACCTCACTAATGTTTTTCTGGTCAGATGTGAGTCAAAAATGGAAATTTCCATCTCTTTTTCTTCACCCATCTGAAAGATGCTATTGCAAATATCTCAAGAAAAATGTGTGTGATGTTCTTATCACTGGAGAGCCTTGGGGTCTTCCCAATGCTAGATGTCTCCAGGTATAACAAAAATGTGAAATGTGTGATTAATTTGGACAATGTTTGCATGAAGGGAGAATCTGGTACAAACATGACTTGAAAGGACTGGTACCATTGGAGAAGCAGAAAGAAATGACTAGCCTCAGGGTGTAGGTATGTGTATATTGGGTGGAGGGGGAGGGAAGTACACATATGTAGGGTTAATTTAACAAGCACTGTCACAAGTCTGGACCACAGGGGCATGGAAATGATCTGTTGTCATCTCTCAGTTACTTGCCTCATGGATAATTTGGAGTCACTCTTGCTAACTGACCTACAGTGCACCAAAGATGATGAAGTGTCAAGAACCCACCATAATTATAATTATAAAGAAATCTATAGATAATCCTATAAATTATCTCTAATTAAATAAAATCAGACTATATAAAAATGTTCCCTCTTTTCTCTATCCCTTTCTCTGCTTTTCAGAATACTCTTCATCCTTCCAGATTCTGTCCCAGGATGTCCCTCCTTGATGAACCTTTCCCTGACAGACCAGGCGGTCTTAGTCAGGCTTTCTTTTGTGTTTCCATCCCTGCATTTTGCATTTTCATTATTTATGAATCTGTCATCTTGATTTTGACCTAAAACCCTCAATAATGGATACTATTCCTTATCATTTTATTATTCTTTATCACTATATTTGTGCTATATTACCTAGTAGGTTTTAGATATATTATTAAAGCGTAGCATAAATCAACTGCATGCTTGAAGGTATTAGGACCACTTGGCCTACATGCACTGATTTGAGAAAGACATGAAGTGTCTTAATTTTACATGCTTGCTTTTAGAACTGTCACCACCTTATAAGTTACAGAGGAGTGTTTGGGGCTCAGTATAAAAAGCCTTTCTAATTATTGGAAATATTCACAAATATAATGAACTGATTTGTGAGTAGTCATCATTCCACCAATGAAAGATCTCAGGGAGCAGAGGATTATTTATGTATATCCATTATGTATGTGTATGGATGAATGGTAGGATGTTAAAGTAGGCATAGTTTCTTATCCACAGAATACCTGAAAACTGATAAGTATGTGTATTTATGTGGGTGAAGTGGTATCCAGAAGCTATTTTCAATATTCCAGAGGTTAAGGAAAAAGCAAATTTATCTACGACAAATCTTAACAGCTTTAAAAAGCTTCATAATGTTTTGCTTTTGGCCAGACTTATCAGTTGAATGTGATGACGCTGGTTATCATGTGGACACAAAGCTCCGATTGGCTGTGGTTATGCATTACCTTTGATTTCTGTAAAAATTAAAAACCAGTTATTGTTACTCACTCCAGTTTGTTTGGAAGAGGAAGGATTTCAAAAAATGGAGTCCATGCAGAAAGCACGTTAAAAGGATTTTTGATCATGAACTGAATTAATTTCATTCTATACATTATTTCATGGACTCTTTTGTTCCCTCCAGTATTTTTTGCATCTCTGAGATAAGGCTGCATCTTACAAAGGTTGGGCCTTGTATTTACTTGCAGTGTTTTTCAGATCTTTCCTAGTGATTCATAAAATCAAAATGCAGTTTATAATCCAGAATGTTTAATAGTTAGAGAAATATGATAATTTGATTCAGAGTGGCTGAGGTGTGAGGTCTGTCTGAATCAAGATCCTGTGTTACCTTGATTTCTCTGAGACTCAGTTTTCTCATCTGTAAAATAGGAACAATAGTAATATCTACTTCATAGATTGCTTGTGAAAAATTGAATGAGATGATACTTGCAATGTGTTAACCTTTTTTTCTGATTATATCTGTCCCAACTTGTCTATGCTAGAAAGAGTTAATGCTTCTCCCAAATTGCCAAAATTACCAGTTAAAAAAATTACTGAAAATCTTGGAGGATCTGACATTATTTTATTCTATTATGCAAATAATTTTGACCTTCAGAGATTATTTATTTTGCTTTAGAAGCCTCATTTCTTCTGTGCTGCTAACCAAACAGTTTATTCCATTTTGTGCAACAATTTATAATGAACCTTAAAAGAACTACTGATTATCTTAGAGTTTTTGGCTCAATTACCTGTTTCAAATGCTCGATGACTAAGGAAAGCCTGTCATTTTCTCCTCTCTTGCACACTGGAGTATAACAATAGACTGTGAATAGTACAAATCAAAGAGATACAAATACCACTCTAAGGGGCCCATTGTGTTTAGTTTGTAGCCTTGTCATATGGTTTTAATTTAGGTCGGCTGATTGATTATGACAGACTGACAGATAGCACATTGTTCCTCTCTTGGAATCTCTAGACACTTTAATATTTCTATTCTTATCTGTCCATTTTGATTCCAAAACTTAAGTGAAATGGAATTACAGCATTCACTTTGTTTTCCTGTGCTAAGTGATTCTCTCTGAAGTGCAATTTTGTGATTAGACGAGATGGCATGCATACACTCAGCTGATGCTGATTTCCCCCAGGGTGCAGAACAGGGAAATTCATAATGAATGGATGTTGTGCTTTGATTTCAAATGGATGGAAAACCTCACCACACTTGGTAGTTTTATTTTAAAAATGTATTTAATTATTCTAAAATTAACAGGAGAATATTAAAATTGAACTTTAGAAAATGGCATTTAAACATAAGTCAAGGGTGCTAACAGCTTATGAATGTTAATCCCCTTCAACAAGAGAAAAAACAAACTTGCCTGATATAAATGGTGGCGGGGGGGGGGGGGGGAACTTGGTCATTGAAAATCTTTAGTTTAATTATTTCTATTCTTTCTGATTAATTCAAAAAATATCTGAACACAGCTTGGTATTAGTATTATCAAATTCTAACGTTCCTTATTTTGAAAACTACGGTAATTATTCAACTAATTGCTGTCATAGTATTATAGCTATTTGGTCCTAAAGGGTGGCTTTTTTAGGGGGGAGACAAAGAAGCTAGGAGATAATGGTTGGCACAAAGTATTTTCTTTGATGTTTTAAAAACAAATCTTATCCATGAGTCTGAGAGCCCAATTTTAAAGAGGATTTAGCATTCCCCAAATTAGACACATTTTGACCAAACCATGAAAGTAGATGATTGGTACCCAAATCATACCTCTTTACTGATTTACTTAGAATAAGCATTAACCATAATATTGTGAATCTCGAAGTGAGAAACATAATATGCAATTTCCCAGTCTTATTTCAGTTGAACTGCTGTTTATGAGGAATATTCATGCTGGTCAGGAGTCCTTGTGGGCCGTGCTGGTGCGTGGTCATTTGGCTGGAGTTCTCTGATCAATTCCTTCTTCCCACGTTAAAAGTCTTAGCGTAGTGTCCAATATATTGTAGGAGCTCAAGAAATCTTTGTTATTCTTGTTATTATTTTCATTATCTTTCCAACTGAGTAAAAATAATTAATAAGTTGATAGGTGACTTGCAATAAAGCACATTAATTTGGAATAAAGTGCTTTTTATTCAAGATTCAAGGAAAAAAAAACCCATTAAAATTTTTAATGTCCTGTTATGGTCCAGTTATATGTCTTTGGAACCATCAATAATATTCTTCATGGTAGAAGCGATTCCCTTTCCTGCGTGTTCTATTATCACTTGCCCTGAGGGATGTGATACCCTCAAAGTTGTCCTCACAGTTTTGGACACCTCCCTAGCAGTGATGAATTGCCTACATTTTCAGCATTCACTCTGTCACACCTTGCATACTTGAGTTAACAAGGTAAGCATTTCATAAGTGCACTCAGGGAGTGATTTGTTAGCTGATAGCCTGCTCTCTAAGGCACCCACAGGAAGATGGCAAATGTTTATTCCCCACTTCATGGGGCTATTAGATATAAATAACTCTTTGGGCAGCGTTAGGGAAGATGGGATGTAACACTGGTTGATGAAAAGGACAATGGGTTGGGGGCCAAAACACCTGTGGGTTGTAGTCCTAGTTCTCGTTTAGTATCTGTGTGACTTTGGCTCCATTTCCCAGGTTCTTTGAACCTTAGAAGTTATTTTATAGTTCTTGTAGTGTTTTTTCTTTATTTGGTTTTATCTGTCTTTCCTGCTTCTGATGGGCTCTGCAAAGATATCTTACTCATCTTTAGATCTCTGTCCCTGGCAGTGTGCCATTGGCAATACTGAAGGTGCTTAACAAATATGTGTTGAAAAAATAAGGCAAGAAGACAAACAGGAGGAAGAGAGAAGAAGACAGAATAGAAGAATGTATTGAAGGCCTAAATTTCCCCCAAAGTTCTCTTTAAATAAAACCTGGTGAAATCAAGTGCACATGGTTTTGTGCTACCGTTAATGGAAGTTTAAACTTGAAGGGCCCAGGGAAGTCACCATCAGTCAGACTTTCTCTTTTGATGTATGAGAAACTGAGGCTCCTGATGATGAAGTGAGGTGTCACTCCTGGCAATGGCAAAGCTTCCTCCAGCTCTGCTTGCTCCCGGGTCAGCATGCTTTGGACTGTACTGGGCAGCCTCACCATCAGGCTCTGTGTGCAGACAGGTCTAGAAAAATACACCCCTATCCATTAGAATTTTGGACAAAAGGGTGGTCTTTCACTTTCAATTTTCTACACCTTTCTACTTCTTGATTTGAACAACAAGGAAAGCGTGAATTCCTTTTGTAACATAAAAAAAAAAATATCACGTGGGAAAGTATAATTTAAAAAAATAATGAAGGGCCGGCCCCGTGGCTGAGTGGTTAAGTTCATGCATTCTGCTTCGATGGCCCAGAGTTTCGCTTGTTCGGATCCTGGGTGCAAACCTAGCACTGCTCATGAAGCCATGCTGAGGTGGCGTCCCACATAGCAGAACTACAAGGACCTACAACTAGAATATATAACTTTGTACTGGAGGGCTTTGGGGAGAAGAAGAAAAAACAATAATGAATTTCGGTACTCTACATGAATATTGTATAGAATACGTAACAATAACCAATAACAACAAGGTGCTCTACAGCATGAATATGATTTGCTAAAGTGTTTTTCTCAAAGAGTGGACTGGAATCCACCAATGTGTGTATTCAGTCCCTCTGTTTGGCATATCAGTAAAAAAGCTGCCTGGTGATTTTTAGGTCATGATTTAAATGGTTGGTTGTATTGCCTTGAGAGTTCAAACAACTCTCTCTCCCCAAGAAAAGGCTGTGCAGATTTCTCATCTGTCTTCCAGTGGAGCCCTGCCCTTCTAAGGTACCTCTTCATGGTCATATTCAAGTACTACACCATCTTTTGATCTGTTTAAATCCAGTTCATCAAATTTTTCCTTTTCCTTGATGTTTCTGAATTCCTTTCTGGTTTATTTTAGGAAAAGAAAAAGCAAAATATTTTTTAGTAACATCAAGTAAATGTGTTGGAGCCATCCCTTCATTCATGCTTTCTTCCAGCATTTTGGCTGTTTTCAAAGTGGCCTGAGACTTCAGCAAGCAGGAAGAGAAGCGAGAGGGTTGCTGTGTTACCCCTTATCAGGCTACGGTTGGAAAGAATGGAGTCTAGTGGCTAAAAGTCAAGCACTGTTGCATCTTATCGTTCCTAACTCCACCTGGAGAGTTATATCCATACTTGCATATTAATTATCTTGCATACTAATTTTCTACAGCTCAGGGTATCCACTCAACTTATTTTTCAACATTATTTTTACAGCTTCTGCTACCTTTGAAGACTTTCAGATCCGTCCCCACGCTCTCTTTGTTCATTCGTACAGAGCTCCAGCTTTCTGTGATCACTGTGGAGAGATGCTGTGGGGGTTGGTGCGTCAAGGCCTCAAATGTGAAGGTAAGGTATTTCTTTCCCCAACCAAGTCACGCAATGCTGGAGTTAATCTGCTTGCATCGTGCCCTCTACAACAAGGATTTCTTTCCTTCAAGTGTCTGCCAGGGTCCTTTTTTTGGGGTGCATGGATTCTATTCTGTTCCTTTCTTTACATTTCCTGTCTTCAACATATTTGCTCTGATCTGGGAAACCTAATTCTCATGTCTTTTCCTTTATATTGTGTGGATATGTTTCTTTTGTGTTGGTTATTTTGGCAACAGACTAAAAACAAAATTTCTTTCTTAAGCCAGAACTTGGCTTGTGAGGTATTTTACCTATTTTCTTAACAATTCTACAAGGTAGTTATTACCCCATTTTACAGACAGGAAAACTGAGGTGAAGTAATTTGTTCAAGGCCATGTAGACAAACAAGCTTTGGACCCAGAATTCAAATCAATGTAGATCAAGAGTTGTGATGTATTGTGATTGATTTTTCCTCTGTGTCCACCCACATTAGAACTTGTGGCAGTAAAAATGGCTCAGATCTTCTCTTTGGAATTTTGTGGCTAGATTCCTCAAAGCCCAAGTCCATTATGTCAGAAAACATTTTAGAGAATGGTGACCAGGGTAGTTACTGAGCCACTCCAGTAAAATCAGAATTCAAAACCCAGCTTACTTACAGATTGGGAAAAGAAATCAGGAGAAGCTCAAAAGAAAATTTGAATTTCCAAATAGCCTCAAGACAAATGGAAGTAATACCATTTTTGAAAATTTATAATTAGAACTAATACTAGAATAGCTTTTAACTTATGGTTGAACAAAAGTCATTTTGACTTTCTCTTTTCAGGATGCGGCCTGAATTACCATAAGAGATGTGCATTTAAAATCCCCAACAATTGCAGTGGTGTGAGGCGGAGAAGGCTCTCAAATGTTTCCCTCACTGGACTCAGCACCGTCCGCACAGCATCTGCCGAGCTCTCCACCAGTGCCCCCGATGAGCCCCTTCTGGTATGGCCTCCTGTTTATCCATTTCCCCGTTTCCACGAGAAATCTGTGGGACGATGTGATGACAGTGTCGATCCAAGGCAGTGCCCTGGGAGGGAGGACAGAACCAGGGTGTTAATGACTGTGTGTCTTCAGGGCCTATGCTGGAGATTGGTCGGTGCTTCCATCAAATATCCCAGCAGCTTTGAGTTTGCTTTTGTCTGTGAGCTTTGTGCAGTTATAAAATACGTGAGATTTCATCGCCGTCATAGGGCCAGAGCAGCACAAACTAATGTGTGAATGTTGCAAAACATAGTCAAAATTTGGAAACCAGACATAAAAGATGTTCTTCTCTGAAGACTTTTAGAGTACTTTGTTGCATAGCTGAATATTCATTCTGGGAGAAAATTTGGAATTTGCTCTTATGAAAATTTCTTATGTGAAAGTCTTTAATTGCTTGGCATTACTGGTATACATGCTGGTGTATTGTCAGAGTGACACTGATTGACAAAGGCCGTGAGAAAAATAGCACATAATACTTTTAATATTTCCATTACCTCTAAAAAATATATATCTTATTAATGTGGCTTAAATATTCTTTAAGAAGTTAAATTTGGATTTTCTAAACATTCAAAACAAAGTAAAAGTTGTAATTACGTGGATTCTTTAAAATAAGAACATTATTCTGAAATAAGCTACTGGTGTGAGGCTTTAAATTTCACATATTTATTCCCTCCTACAATGGATATTACAAAGACTGTAATCTGGTTATTGTGAAAATCAATTAAAGAGAAAAGTGAAAAATTACTGAAACATTTAGGTTCAATAAATCCTTCTTGGAGTGGAGAGGAGCAATGCATTTTGAAGGCATCTCTAAAAACTTGCATTAATTACTTCATTGTTTGGGAAATATTTTATTGTGATCTTTCTATCACTTGAATTTTGTTACAGCATAAACCAGACATGTAACTCAAATGAATGTTCATTTTGATAAATAGGAAAATTCCATACTCTGTTTTCCTGTGACTTACTTTTTTTTTTTTTAAGATTTTTAAAAATTTTTTCCTTTTCCTCCCCAAAGCGCCCCGGTACATAGTTGTGTATTTTTTCAGTTGTGGGTCCTTCCAGTTGTGGCATGTGGGATGCCACCTCAGTGTGGCCTGACAAACGGTGCCGTGTCCACGCCCAGGATCCGATCCAGTGAAACCCTGGGCTGCCCCAGCGGCGCCCGCAAACTCAACCACTCAGCCATGGGCCGGCCTCTCCCATGACTTTCTTTTGGGAGTTTCTTGTGTTTTCGGTCCTTTATGAAGTCAGCTTGTTTGGAGAAGGCAGGTACTAAATCCACCAATAACTCAAAGAATATGTTATATTTTGGTCACTATTCAGAATGTGTGTGTGATTGTGTATTATTTCATAAAGTTGTATTAATTGGAATGAATGATATTCTTACTGAAAGCTGCTTAAATCAAAATCTGTTTTTCAAATAACTCTCATGTCACCTTCCCAATTCTCTATTTCCTTGATTTAGTTTGAATTTAAGTAGTGATTTTATAAGTTACAGCAATTACTCCTGCTTTTAAGAATAGTCAGCAAGAGTCATACTGTTTATATGATAGACATTTAAAAACAAGTTTAAGAAACAAAATTATAAATTAATTCTATATTGTTTTCAGTTTTAGCAGGAAAAGATTTTTAAAAATTATTTAACATCTCACAAGAAATCTAAAACTCTAAATTAAAGTCGTTCATCATTAGAATAGATTAAAATCTAGATAATTCATGCTAAGGAGTCTTCTTTTAAACCTATCTCAATTTTTTATAGTATATACATATACACGCATATGTATGTATATATATGTACATACTATATACTTAAAAACATCACATATATACAATTTAGATTTTATAAGTGTAAATTAAATTATATATTTATCACATGCATGCATATATGTATAAATATATGTATTTATATGTAAATATAATTTAAGTTTTATAACTATAGTCTTTAAGACAAGTTTTTGTGTTTTTTAATGAAATTATTTAATTGCTTTATTTAACCAAATTACATAATTATTGAATTATTTGAATTACTTGATTACAAGCTATATTTTACATCAAATGTTGAAAGTCATTAATATTTTATTGCTAAATGGAATTCTTTTGTATTAGAAAGTTTAAAAACAGTCTTTAAAAACATTTTTAAAAATCAGATTTTACTGTATCTGTCAAGAATGCTCAAAAAGTTTGATCAAATCAGATGTTTATGAGGGAAGAAAATATTGTGGCTATAAAATAAATGAAAGATATTATTATTATGAACTTTCACAACCTAGTAAAAAATGCTCTACAGGTAATTTTTAAATGAGAAATGCCTTTGGAAATAATGTTTGTGACACTATTTAACACACTGGCTCTCAAAATCATGTTTTATATATTCACCAAAGCCCTTTGTGCCCTTGTGGGGTGCCTTTACATGGTTAGAGTGCAAAGAATATGTCCCTTTTCATCCCTGTGCAAGGCCTAAAAGGCAAGTAACCATAGTTTAAAAGTTAGAGTGAATGCCTAGTCAAAAGTAATATTATGGTAATAATAGTAAGCCCTTTTACTTCTCTATATAAAAAAGAACATTTTCCATTTCAGAAAAGGATGATGACCTAGCTAAAGGTGGTGTTGCTTACTAATGCCACTAGACCACTCATGTTGCAAGTCTGCCATAAATGTGTAGATTTTCTCTCAAGTGTAAGAATATGATTTTTTTCCCATGCTTGATTGCCTATTTTGACTATAAAATCACCATTTCACATACAGATTAAAACATTGGTAATTCTATTAATTCACCCATTTGGGGCACATAAATTGAATCTCAGATTTTTAAATGCTGCCAAGATAAAAAAAAGGTATAACAACATAGATCATATGACAAGCTTTATCTGTCATCAACTTTGGCAGTAAACTGTATCCATTATTCTAACCATAAGGCAGTCCATCTTTTAAGAAAATCCAAAATGTAGTCAATTTATGGTAGAAGAGCTTTGTGTGGATGTATATATCTTTTTGTAAATCATCCCCAGTATTAGAAGGAAACAAGACAAGCTCAGTAGATCCTTAAACAGGATCTTAAACACACTAATGTATTATATCATTGTATATAAGTATACTTATCAAGATTATATCAGTTTTATAGGCTTTTAGACATTGCAGAAGAAAAGTCAGGATTCAGTGATCCTGTCATTTCTCTATGCTTTATTCATCTTTTTGTTTTTATTTACACATGTTCTTTTGGTATTTGGGGAAAGTCAAAGCCATTTGAAACCATGTTATGCAAAACTTAATCTTAGGCAAAAAGTTAATAATCTGTTCCAGAACTCCTGCTCCTAGCTATGAAGAAGCTTGTTTCAGATTGACTTTCCTGCAAGGGGTAATTATAAAAGCGGAATAAAATATAATAGAACAGAACAAAACAATATTTGAAGGTTCCCAAGAGCAACCAAGGCAACAGGATTTGAAGGACCAATGTCTCAGAAATAAGGAAATCACAGAGAGGTCAATGCACAGGACAACTCCCCACAACAGAGAAGTATCCAGCCCAAATGTTAATAGTGCTGAGTCTGATAACCCTTGTGGTAGAACAAAGCTGGAGAATTTCCAAACATATTATAAAGCCACAGTTAAGACAATGGTATTACACGAGGTTAAGTATTAAGACAATGTGGTATTTCACAAAAATGGAAAAATAAACTAATGAAACACAATAGAGAGAGTCCAGAAAGTACATGCATATACAGGCCAACTGATTTATGACAAGGATTCTATTTCTGTGAGAAAAGGATGGTCTTTTCAACAAATATTTCTGGGAACAATTGAATATCTATTTGGAAAATATGAATCTTGACCCTAATGTACGCTGTCTACAGAATCAATTCTGGGTAGATTGGCAACTTCTCAGAGATAACATAGAAGAATATGTACAAGAACTTGGGGGTAGGAAAAGCTTTTTAAACTGGACTCAGAACACTGATGACAAAAGAAAAAGATTGATACATTTGGCATCATTAAAATTAAATAATTTTTAGCAAAATATACCATTAAGAGAGTGGAAAAGCAAGTCATAGAATGATTGGAGAAGATATTTTCAATATGTATATCCTATAAAAGACTCATGTCCAGAATGTATTAAAGACCATCTACAAAAATTTGGAAGACAGACAACCCCATTTAAGATACAGGCAAAATACTGGAACAGCACTTTACAAAAGAAGACAGCCAATAAACATGAAAATGTACTTTGCAACATTAGTTATCAGGGAGGCTAAAGTTAAATCTACAATGAGGTTTCTCTACAACAGAATGTCTAACATTGAAAAAAAACCCTGACAATAACAAGTATTGGTGAGTATGTTGAGCGACTGGAGCTCATTTACATTACTACTTGGAATGTAAATTGGTCTAACAACGTTGGAAAACTTTGGCAGTCGTCTTCTAAAACTGAACATGTGCATATCATGTGACTCAGCAGTTCTACTCCCAGGTATATATTCAACAGAAATGTGTATAGATATGTGCAAGCATTTTTTTTGTTTTGTTTTGTTTTATTATTTTAGACTTCATTTTTTTTTTTACCAGTTTTAGGTTCGCAGTAAAATTGAGAGGAAGGTATAGAGATTTCCCATATACCTCCTGCCCTCACACATGCATAGCCTGTCCCATTATCAACATCACTTAGCAGAGTGGCACTTTTTTTTTAATGCTGATGAATGTAAATTGGCACATCATAACCACCCGATGTCCATAGTTTACATTAGAGTTCACTCTTGGTGTTGTCCATTCTATGGGTTTGGACAAACGTATAATGACATATATTCATCATTGTGGTATCATACAGAGTAGTTTCACTGCCCTAAAAATGCTTTGTGCTCCATCTGTTCTTCCTTCCTCCCCTCCACCCAACCCCTACCAACCAGCCACTGATCTTTTTACTATCTCCATAGTTTTGCCTTTTTCAGAACATTGTATAGTTGGAATCATACAGTTGGAATCATCCAGTGTGTACCCTTTCCAGATTGGCTTCTTTTACTTAGTAATACACATTTAAGTTTCCTCCATGGCTTTTCATGGCTTGATAGCTCATTTCTTTTTAGTGCTGAATAGTATTCCATTGTCTGGATGTCCACAGTTTGTTTATCCATTCACCTACGGGAGGGCATCTTGGTTGCTTCCAAGTTTTGGCAATTATGAATAAGGACACTATAAACATCCATGTACAGGTTTTTGAGTAGACATAAGTTTTCAACTCTTTTGAGTAAATATCAAGGAATGTGATTTTTGGGTCATATGGTAAGAATATCTTAAGTTTTGTAAGAAACCACCAAACTGTCTTCTGAAGTGGCTGTACCATTTTGCATTCCTACCAGCAATCAGTGAGAGTTTCTGTTGCTCCACATCCTTGTCAGCATTTGGTGTTGTCAGTGTTCTGGATTTTGGCCAGTCTAGTAGGTGTGTAGTGATATCTCATTGTTGTTTTAATTTGCATTTCCCTGTTGACATACGATGTGGAGCTTCTTTTTCTTTTTCTTTCTTTTTTTTTTTTTTGTGAGGAAGATTAGCCCTGAGCAAACATCTGCTGCCAAACCTCCTCTTTTTGCTGAGGAAGACTGGCCCTGAGCTAACATCTGTGCCCATCTTCCTCCACTTTGTATGTGGGATGCCTTCCACAGCATGGCTTGCCAAGTGGTGCCATGTCCGCACCCGGGATCAGAACTGGGAAAACCCAGATCCCTGAAGTGGAACATGCTTCAGGGATCCGGGGTTAACCTCTGCGCAACTGGGCCAGCCCCGATGTGGAGCTTCTTTTCATATGCTTGTTTGCCATCTGTGTATCTTCTCTGGTGAGGTGTCTGTTAAGGTCTTTTGCCCACTTTTTAGTTGGGTTGTTTGTTTTCTTATTGTTGAGTTTTAAGAGTTCTTGTATATTTTGGATAACAATCCTTTATTAGATGTGTCTTTTGGAAATGTTTTGTAAATATTTTCACCCACTCTGTGGGTTGTCTTAATCTTCTTGACATTGTCTTTTGCTGAGCAGAAGTTTTTAATTTTAATTATTTCTTTCATGGATCATGCCTTTGGTGATGTAGCTAAAAAGGCATCACCATATCCAAGTATCCAAGGTCATCTAAGTTTTCCTCTATGTCATCTTCTAGGAGTTTGATAGCATTGTGCTTTACATTTAGGTCTATGATTCATTTCGAGTTAATTTTTTTAAATGTGTAAGGTCTGTGTCTAGATTCATTTTTTTGCATGTGGATGTCCAGTTGTGCCAGCACTATCTGTTGAAGTGACTACCTTTGCTCTGTTGTATTGCTTTTGCTTCTTTGTCAAAGATCAGTTGACTGTATTTATTGGGATCTGTTTTGGGGCTCAGTATTCTGATCCATTGATCTATTTGTCTATTCTTTCACCAATACTACACTGTTTTGATTATTGTAGCTTTATGGTAAGTCTTCAAGTTGGGTAGCATCCTCAGTCCTCCAACTTTGTTCTTCTCCTTCAGTGTTGTGTTGGCTATTCTGAGTCTTTTGCCTCTCCATATAAACTTTAGAATCAGTTCGTTGATATCCACAAAATAACTTGCTGGGGTTTTGTTTGGTATTGCATTGAATTTATAGGTCAAGTTTGGAAGAACAGACGTATTGGTGATATTGAATCTTCCTATTCATGAACATGGAATATCTTTCCATTATTTGTTTCTTTTTTATTTCTTTCATCAGAGTTTTGTAGTTTCCCCTCATATAGATCTTGTATATATTTGGTTAGATTTATGCCTAAGTATTTCATTTTTTGGAGGTGCTAATGTGAATTCTATTGTTACAAGCATGTTTTTAACATCTTTATCCGTAAAAGGTAAAAGCTAGAAACAAATAGTGGTAGAGTCATACAATAGAATAGTGTACAGCAGTAGAATTAGTGAACTGTCAATTCACTCAACATCATAAATAAATCTCACAAAATAATATTTAGGAAAAAAAGCCAGAGACAAAAGAGTATCTCCTTATGAATGCAGTGAATGAAATTCAAATCAAGCAAAACTAATTTGTAGTGAGAGATATCAGAATAATAGCTCCTCTTAGTTAGGCACTAACTGAGAGGGAGCAAGAGAGAGCCTTTTGGGATGCTGGAAGTATTCTATATCTTGATCTGGGTAGAGGTTATATGGGTATACGCCAATGTAAAACTTCATCAAGAGACAGTACTAGAATTTTCTGCACTTTATTCTGTATAAATTGTACCTCAATAAAAATGTTTTAAAGTGATAATAGCAAGTAGCTATCCAAATAGCAAGTTATAAAGTCATTAGGTTTCTTCATCACAGGTCCTGTGAGAAAAGAATAAAATATTATATAACAAAAATGAATAATTAAATTTAGTTCTGAGATTCCTCTCAGTCAATTAAAAGAAAACGAGGTTATAGAAATTGCATTATTTAATAACAAGAAACATAAATTCTTTGGGTGCTAAATGAAATGTACCACATCATCCTAATATACATAGTATTCATTTGCATAATAAACATTATTTTCTGCAGTTTTCACCACAGATGCAAAACTGTAATTTATATGATCTTTCTTCAAGGGGAAAACAAACATGAAAACAAAACTATAGTATCGTATTACAACCAACTACCAAGAGAATAGGTGGTTCTCTTTTTCTTGGTGACCTATGGACATTTCTGATGATTTTAATTTTATATCATGGTAGAAAGATAGAGCTGTGTGTTTCCTCAAATTTTTTCTTGAAAATAATAGTGCTATCATATTCTGCAAAAAAAGATTTTCCTGGTCAAATAAGATTTGGAAATGCTTCTTCGTGGTTCATCCAAGTATTAGACGTCACTAATATTCATGAAGCCTAATTATGGTTCTCAGAAGTCCTGAAATAATGAACTCAGTGTTCCTAAACTGACTCAAATATGGAATCCCTTTTTCTCGTAAAACCTAGGAATATCTAATGGGAAAAACCATGCACTTTGAGAAATGGTAACTTAGAGGAGTGAGTGAATTAATACGTGTTGCATAGACCATCTTCATATATCGTGAGCTAAACAGCACTCATCTGAAGTTGAGTTCTAATGAAAGCCCAGAGTAAAGGTATTCAGAGCTACAAACTGGAGGAAAATCATGAGCTTTCGATAACAGATATGTTGATGACAAGGATAATCTCTTATTTTGGAAATCAAGAAACTTGATTGATTTTCTCTGTCACCTCTATATGGAGATGTTCCACAGAAGTACATACAAACAGGGTTATAATTTTTCCTCAAAAGTCGTGTTTGGATCTGTTCAAATGAGCAATTGGTGCCCCTCAGTTCTGCACATGCTTCACGTCAATCAAGAGACGTAACAGGTATTACTGGGTAACAATTAATCATGGCGGAACCCCAGTCTGAATGTGCACCACTTCCAAAGTCTCTGACAGAAGCTTAGCTGTAGATTGCAAATTAGGCTATGGGGATTGAGAGAACAGATAATAGGATTTTTCTTAAAGTGCAATAGTTTATTCAAGACTAGACAAATCGCCAATGTCAAAACACATTAATGCATTTTTATTAAGAAAAAGAGTCAACTATATTTCAGTTTTGATTTGTTTTCTAGCTATTAGATAGAGCTGCCCGGAAAAGCTTAAGGAAACAGGGATAAAAAAGAACACATTCAGTATAAATTACTAGATATGTGTTGTCTACTTAACCAAGACATTTCTTACATTTTTCACTGATACTCCTCCTCTTAAAAAAAAAATTCAGAATAAACTTTCTACTTTTGAATTACAGTTCAACCTTGAATGAAATCAGACAGAAAACAATGATATGCAGCAAAGACTCTAAAATGAGCAAAGGGTGCACTGTAGGCATATTTCTCTCATTAAAAGTCTAACCCTCTCTTGGACTTTCCAAGGTTGTAAACCGCTGACTGAGGCTGATTATTCATCAGCTTATTCTTGCCTGCAGGCAGATAACAACTATGTAACATTTGATTACTTTGATGACCTTTTTCTTTCTTTTCCCATTGAGAGGATGAATTATTGTGAAGAAAATCTACATCTTTCACTTAAAGGTCAAAAATGCTTCATTCTGACTATAATTTATCTTCAATAAGGTGAAAGAAACATCTTTCATCACTGACACCATGATATGCAGATTTGTTATCTCTGCCAGCTCACAGCTGTAAACTGTGTTTTTGCAATCTTGACTTAGTGTCTATAGTTCTGTTTACGCGTTGCAAAGTTGTTTCCAACTCAGATGTCTCTGTGGCCACAAAGACTGATCAGTGGAACATTTTGCTTTCTCTTGAAAACACACCTGCATGAAACGTTATTGCGTAACGTGTTGCTTTTCTCCAATAACACTGTTTTCTTGTCTTTTCCTCCCCTTCTTCTGCTCCTTTGCCTGCCTTTTGCTCTTCCACTTCCTGTGTCAGTCTCCTGTGAGTCCTGGCTTTGAGGTAGGTACTAACTCTGCCTGGCTAGGAATGTGCTTCACCAGCTTTTGCAAACCAACTTTATAATATTTGATTGACATCAGCCGATTATCTGCATTGACCCCATGAGAATAATCAAGAATCCAACCTATTGAACTGCAGAAAGCCCATGGGTTTTGGTTTTTGTTGTCTTTTTCTTGTTGTTATTAAGTTTTCACAGTCCTCCGTAAGACAGAAAGCAATGCAGGCATTAGAGTAAAAGGTTTCGATTTGCCCTTAGATTACTTGGTTCCATAACGTTGGAGTGTTTTCTATGAAACTGAGCCTACAGGTTGAGGATAGAACTGAATATAGTCAGCCCTCACTCTACGCGCTAGCGTGTAAATTGAAATGCTTGCATAGTGGAACTGGATCCTGATGCCAGGTACCACAGACCCCTGCAAAGTGACATCATCATGCCAGGACACAGGTTTTGGTTGGCATGGTAAGGCATGAGACAAGGACTGCCTGAAGATGAATATAACTTTCTCAAGAAAGGAGCTTTTAATCCTTAATATATTATCACAACCTAATTATTTTGAAAAAGGATGATATGCAGGTAGCTATATCGTGGTCTCAATCCAAGGAGAAATTATATATGGAAAAGACTCAGATTTCCTTCATAAAGGTTTTAATTAAACCCCCCTCTGAAACTGGCCTTTTGTCTGTCTTAAGCTATTACTAACCTGAACACAGAGAAGAGGCGTTGGGTCAAGCATTAAAGCAGAGCATACAACAGTGCTTTTATGATATCTTGTTTTGACCAGTTGACTTGTTAATGTTTAGTTTTCCTTATTTCTGTACCTCTGGCGAATTGAGAGTTGATGTATTGTTATTTTCCCTGGAGAGACTAAATTTCAAATACCATTATTAGTGTCTATTCTAAGATGGTCTTGTGAAAGTAACTCTAACAAAGGAAGCTAATGAAAACACAACCAGAACACGTTCTGGGTTAAATAAAATTGACAAGTCAAGACATCTTGATTTATAAGATGTAAAATAAAGACATCTGCTTCAATAATAGTAAATTCCTGTGTTTGGAAAAATCATCCTAGTTCAAAATATGCCCTACTTAGAAAAGTCCATGGTGAAAGCTAGGTAAATGTAATTTTTGATATTCTTGTGGATTTAAATTTTGTAATTTCCACTGCCTTCCAGACTTAATTTTAAATGTGAATTACTATCTCTCCCTTCAAATTATCCTTTGGGAATAAAGCCAAAGAAGGACTGGAAGCATTTTTCACTTCCTTCTCCTACGTTGCAATCAGGAACAGATTGTGTAAAAGAGGACTGAAGAGGGGTCTGCTTTCTGTGGAAGCTGTATGACTTGAAGGCAGCCGGGCCTCCACAGGAAGGCTCCTGATGGAAATAAGATGCATTTTCTGGATATGCTATTGTTCTTAACCTTGTTTTTATCTAGTTTGTTGAAAAAGTAGCAGACTTTTCTTTTCTCTTTCTAAATGTCTTGGAAGAAAATGCATAAAATTTGACCGATTTTTAGTGATATTTGTGTAAGTTGCAGAATTGTTATAGAAACCTGGTTGTGGCTCCACGTTCGGCAAGTCCTGGTCGATTTACATTTACAGGTTTGTCACTCTAGGATGCAAAAGTGTACAAAATTAGATAGATTCTCTGCCCTCATGGAGCTTGCATAAATGGACAATATGCAAACAAATAAACATATGTCTTTGCAAAAGCTTCCTGGTACTGCATCACAATGATAGATATTAATTTACCTAGTCTCTCCTACTGTTTAGATTGTTACCATTTTTTAATTTTAAACAATGCTGAACTAAACATCCTTGTATGTATTTTGTGCACATTTGTAAAAGTATTAGGAGTTTTCTCAATAAGCATTTGTTGAATGAATTAGTAGGTTATATTCTTAGAAGCCAGATAGACTGAAGAATATGTACTTTTTTTTTGCCAAATAGTTCTTTGGAAAGTTGTAAAAGCTTAAATTTATAACTCTGCTGACTACAGTGTATGAGTTTCCATTTCCTCATACTCTTTGTAACAATAGATTTTATCAATATTTTAAAAGGCTTTTTTCACTAATTTGATTGGTAAAAAAATTTCAGTGCCTAGATATGTATTTCTTTACTGGAGAGGATAAACAGCTTTTCATATGTTTATTGGCCATTTGGATTTCACCTACAGTGAATTTCCTATCTCTGTTTTTATTGAGTTGTTTATTAGTTGCTTAGAATCTTTATATATTATGGCAGTAATCCTTTGTCTATTAGTCTATAATGGAAGTATATTTTTAGTTTTATGTGTGTTTTTGACAATGTCTTTTCCCATACTGGTATTTTAATACAGAGAAAACATTTTCACTCATTCTCTTATGATGTATACATTATTGAAAATAAATCAATGTCGGCAGATTAAACTTAATATTCTTGTCAAATGATTCAGGAGAATGATCTTTTCTTGAGGTAAAGGGGTAGAAGTCAAGGTAGGAAATGAAGCAGAATTTAAAACACTGGTGTCCTTTGCAACCACAGGATACGACTGATGGCACAATTTTTTTAAAAAAATAAGTTAGGGCTTATGGAATTTTTTTTTTAAATTTGAGAACTTTACTGAAGTTATTTTAGATGTTTTTAAATGGTTTTAAGGAAGTGTTTACTGTTATAGCTTTGAAGTTAAGGGACCCTATGGAGAATTTATTTTTGGTAAAATTAAATGCTTTTAGCCTAGTCTTTTTGGTAGTTTTTATCATTCAGACTGCCTTACAGAAAATATTAGGAAATAGGGTGCCGGCTCCGTGGCCGAGTGGTTAAGTTCGCGCGCTCCGCTGCAGCGGCCCAGGGTTCGGATCCTGGGCGCGGACATGGCGCCGCTCGTCAGGCTGCGTTGAGGCGGCATCCCACATTCCCACAGCTAGAAGGACCTGCAGCTAAGATATACAACTATGTGCCAGGGGTATTTGGGGAGATAAAGCAGAAAACAAAAAAAAAAAGATTGGCAACAGTTGTTAGTCCAGGTGCCAATCTTTGGAAAAAAAAAAAAAAGAAAAAGAAAAAGAAAATATTAGGAAATAAATTGCTCATTCCAAAAATTTTCCCTCTGTTTGACTGTTTTCTATCCTTTTTACATCCTTTAGTTTTTATGAAATTTACACAATATATGAGGGTGCATATTTTCTAAATAATTTTCCATAAACTATTATTTTCATAAAGTTTACTGACTCACATTTAACTAAGACAAACATTGTACTAAGAAGAACTCTTGACTGCATACTTTCCTAGAAAATCTCCCCCAAAAATGACTCATTCAGTTACTGTTTTGGTTCATTACAAAAATAATAAATAAAGACAAGAGAATACCAGTAGTGCATTATCTATCTATAAGTGGATATGATCCTGATATACTTTGTAATAGTCAAGGTAGATTCTTTTCAAATGAACAAATAATGGGGAAAAAAAAAAACTTATTTCTAATCCTGAATGAAACTATGATGATGATTCTGGCCAAATGAAAATTTTCCAGGATATTTTCCAAAGTAGCAAAAGTCTATCTAGAAGTAGAGGCTTTAATTATTACTCTTGTGTTCTGGAATTTCAGGAATCCTGGTGATTCATCTGAATTAAAAAGCCATTTTTCCATTTAAATATGCTGACATCCATGTAATACTTTGCCAGATATTGCAAGATTTCTTTTGACGATTGTATAAACTAGTTTTCCAAATTCAAACCTGGGCAGAGTATACTTTCAGTGAGGAAAGACATCCAAGAATTCTTTAACCAGTACTTCTCCACCTCCTGAGAGTCAGAAAAGTATGTGCAGGGGTGGCTTTGTTGGGAAAGAGCCTCCAGTAAAATGAACTGTGAGGCCGACTTTGATGTGCTACTAGTCAGCTGTTATCTGATTTCACTTCACGTGTCTGTCTGACCACATGTACATTATCAGTTCATGCTCTGAACAAAAACTTCCAGATGTGTAATTCCAAATATGAGCAATGAGGAGAGTTCTTCGTGAACTCCAAAGGGGGAGGGGGCCATCATATGCCTCTTGCCCACACTTACAAACATGTAGGTCTTAGGAGCAAATGGATCTTTAGCAAAGGCTCTGAAGGGCCTGTGCCCACCTCAGGAAAGGCCCATGGCTCCCCACAAGCCATCCCTTACAACACAAAACATTGCTCTCTGCTTTAAGACGCAGAACAGCCTTGTTACCTATAATAAATATTTGCTTAGTGGCCATCTGTATCCATCTAATGTCATGCTGGGACTGCCAGATTTAAGTCCCTTCCCCTTCAATTCCTGACCAGTCGTGACTACTGAGCTCCCAGCTACTGAGTACTAGGAAAAACGGTTACTCATGTTCACTTTGAGAACTTGTGTGTCCTCACAAATGTTCCTGCTAGAAAAAAGAAAAAGAAATTTTTGTGTTGAAGAAATAATAATGAGGAGGAGTGAGGGGAGTAGAAGATGGGAATTAGTACTGTAAGTTAGACTTTTAGCAACTTGAGAAATAATTCAGCTTCTAAAATATTTATCTGTGCTTTCAGAAATGTTTAAGGAATATTATTTTACTGGATCCATTAGATATGGCTTTCTGATATTTAGTTCTATTTGATCTTGTAAATTCCTCTCTTCTCAAGAAGAATGAAAGTATTGCCATTTTGATAAGAAACATAGTGAAATGCAAGATAAAACAATGTCCAGAAGTTATGAACACGTATCCCTCTTTCTCCAAATAGCCCAGTTCTTGATGGTGTCTCTTTCTCTGTAGCTGTGCACTGAAAATATCAATGAGTGATGTAATTTGAGTTAGTGCTTTCCCGTATTTTTAAAACTCAAAGCTTCCCCTTTTTTGGTAGGTAAAGGAAAAGGTCTCTTATCTTTTCTCTCTCTCTCTCTTTTAACTGAGTTTCATTGAAATGCAGTCTTTGGCTCTATCTACCATGTCGTTTCAGAAGCCCATGTGCACACATGTACACAGGTAGCACCACGTGTTCCTCATTGACTGGTATAGGCTGGGATTCTATGATGTACTATAAAGTTATCCTCATGGTCCATTGACTGGTATAGGCTGGGATTCTATGATGTACTATAAAGTTATCCTCATGGTCCATTTTGGAAGGGAAAAGCTCTAACCTTTGTAGCCCTGGGCTGTTTTTCTGGTGCTTTCCAGCTTCTCCTCAGTGTCTCCAAGGCAGTAATCAATGGGACCGTCTCTTTCTACATTATTTCATTCAGCTTTCCAGGGAGCTTAGAAACATGGGCCAAGCCCCTGTCAATTCAGTCAGGGTCAAAAACTACGCAAATGTATGTCCCTAAAATCACTATTCTTGATTTTTCCATCTAATCTGTGTATCATCCGGTTCACTTTCTGTGTGTAGGACAAGTCTTAAAGCCCCAAAACAGAAGCTGTTGACATGCACAGTTGTTTTCTTCCTCGGTGGAAATGCTCCTTTTTTATTTTATAAATTTAGAATGCCTGGCATTAAGCTTGCGTTGCCTTCAAGTACAAAGAGAGGTAATCTTACTTATGTCTCCCTTTTCCTCCAAGAACCTACAGATTTGTAGGATGTTGGTAACTGACATTTTGAAAGAACAGTGCATGTTATTTGCAACAATTCTCCAACAGTTCTGGTGCTTTCCCCACAAAGGGTGGATCACTTAAGAAAATAGTAAGGTTCCTTTACTCTTCATTTCTGTTTATTTAAAAAGAGTGAAGCAATATAAAAGTTAATGTAACTTCCAAGACTACTTTAGCAGTCGGCAAATCCAGATCACCTTGTATTTTTAATGAGAGATTATGTATGTTATTACAGTGAAAGCTTTCACAGATTGCTGCAAACATTACAAAATGGATTCTCCACGGTAAAACACAGCATCCATCACCACTAAGCAGGGGGCATACTTTTTTTTTCCTGCCCTGTGGCAACCCTTTTCACAGTTATGAAAAGGTGTTGATTAGCTTTTATTTATGCTATATATTTAAGTACCTAACTGAGGAGCCGAACTCATTTATCTGGCACACTTGGCAGGTAGTTCAAAGAATGTAGATCCAGAATTGTAACACTGAACAATTGCACTGAACAATTAGAAACTCACCAAACACCCTACCCTCTTCTCAGTGAATTACAGGCGTGGAAATATGGGTGTTCCTATGTGAACTCCATTTCCCAGGGTCTTCAGACTTGTCTGTTGCCCCCGAAATGCTCTGTGCTGGAAAATCCCTGACGCCCTGTGTGAGAGGTAATACATTCATCTAAGTGTTGTTAAAAGGAGCAGATTGTTTCTTTTCCTTAGGAAGTGACCAGCCTCAGACTGAGCATTCACTGGGATGTTTTACTAGCAGCGACTATGGGTGCGGTTAAACAATCATTTCCAAGTGGGATAAACAGATTTCTGAGTATAAAAATGAAATCTCTAGGCAGTCTGAAGATTGGGAGGACTGAATAGTCCTACACAAAATTCTAACTGCAAATAATGCTCAACGTAGTCATTATGGGGCAAGACTCACGTCAGGGTCCACACCAAATGCCTCTTCTTCAGGAAACCCCTTTTCTGAATGACCCCTTTGCCTCCGTCATGGATGTGGTTTATCTTTTCTTTGAACCTATATGGGCACTTCTTCTGTGTGAGGCAGTGTTCCTGAAGTTGGTGATACAGTGACAAACGAAATAGTCAAGATCCTCTCCTCAAGGAACTTATATTCTATTGAAGGGAGACAGTAAAAAACCAATAAGCAAATAGGTAAATAAGACAGTTGCAGGCTGCAGTAGTGGCTCTGAAGGAGAGAGGACAATGTACCCGAGAGTAACAGAGTGTAGACAGGGAGTGTGCAATAAGTTTGGTGGTCTGGAGGCCTCTTCGCAGTGACCTGTGAACTGAAATCTGAAGACTAGGGCAGAACCATGCAGAAAGAAGGGAAGAGCACATATTGTTATTGTTGATAGTAGCAGTTATGTTGTGTTCAGAGTCCTACTGGATAGGAAACTCATTGGGCACAGAGACCGTTGTATGTCCCGCAGCATCTGAATTAAGCTTTCAGGTAGGGTATGCTCCAGGAAACACTTGGTAAATTAGATAAATCATCTTGATGGCCATAGGAGAGAACTATCATAAGATGCTATTCTGCAGTGTTCTTTGAATGAGAGTCCAAAATGCTAGATTTTGAAACTTCTGGAATAAAGGATTAATGTTTCATTAGATCTGTTGTCACACAGTTGTGCTAGTGTCTTGTAAGTGTAACAGCACCTAAACAGGAAAGTAGGCAGCCAACTGAGTGATGCTTATACAATAGGAGCTGTTTATTCAGCTAGTCATTATATTCTAGAAAACATGCATGACTCAGACACTCTGAGCACAGACAGCTGGTTGAAAGTCTCTTCTGTAGGTCAGGTTTAAGGGGTTTCACATTGCATTTTGGCATGTAGAACATACTGTTACTTAATTATTCTCACTGTCTCCTGTGGACTCTTCCTTCATGACTTAAATGAGGGGAAGAAAATACTTTCTATTTTTATATTAGCATAAAACCAGGGAAGGTGAGAGCTGGGAGGGACTAAGAAGAGAGGAATCATTGTTATCATCTGGAGCAAGACTACCTGAGTTCGTAGTTCTGCTGCTTACAAGCTGTGTGATCTTGGGCAAAAGATTCAACCTCCCTGTGATTCAGTTTCCTTATCTTTAAAATAAGGATCATAACACTAGTGATCATCAGGTTGAATTAATGCATGTAAAGTTCTGTGAAAAGAGTTTGGTACATATAAAGGTTATAAAAAGTGTTTTACATCATTAGCTAGTTAAAAGGTCGCAGACTCCCCATGGACCTGATTTATTCCGTCTATCAGTTGACTTGCACACTGTTTCCAGTTTTTTTCAGAGTTGACAACGTTGAGAAATAGAATTATTTTATAAAACAGCTAGATTTTCTGCTTCTTTTGAAAAACTAAGAAGTCTGGCAACACTGGCTGCCATTGGCATGGCAGCTATTAGCAGTATTTGAGCCGTGGCCATCCCTTTTATAGAGTCTATCCTCTGCAATTGACTATAGTCTCCACCATTCTTTGTTGCATCCCTCACATGAGGGGCTGCCCATTAATATTAACAGCCTACAGGTATTGAGCTTGCTACCCCCACCTTCTAGAGCAGAAGAGTTCTGCACAGATCTTGCATTCGTGTTGGATATGCCAAGTAGGGGTGAGGAGCAGGCAGACAAATATCTATGCAGAGCAGTTTCAGTGAAAAACATTCCTTAGCCAATCATACTCTCTTAATATTGAAATCCTATAAAGCAAATGTGTCAAAGTTACAGTCCATGTAATACAAACTTTAAAAAAGGCTTATATCACAGCCTGTAGTTTGAATATCTCTATTGGAGTGTCTCATCCATTATTCCCAGGCATTTACTTCTTGAAAACATTCATTCTCTTCAGTTCAAGCAACGCTTATTGTTTATCATGCACCCGGCACTTCCTCTGTTAACAGAGGACGAGTGTGGTTAAATCATTAGACAATAAGCTCCTAAGGAAGGGACAGTGTCTTAACCACACTTGTCCTCTGGGACAAAGAGAAAGAGAAAAGTAGAGAAGACTTGAACATACATGTTGGCATCTCTTTTCTCTTTCTCTTTAACTTAAGGAGCATTTATGTCACCCAAAATCCACTCCCAATATGGGACTGTGAAATGAATTTTAGTTAATAAACATAAATATTTTTATACTGCAGAAGTTTTTATTTGAGCCATAAATTTTGTACAGTGACTTTTCTCTCTCAGGAAATCCTTTCTTTGATTTTTGCATAAATGACAACAAGCAAACCACAAGTAAAGTCAACTTTTCCCCCTCTGTCTTGTAGCTTTACTAATGAAGAGAATTCGTTTTGAACTTGAGGGTGGAATATACCTTGTTGGGAAATTGTTTCAGAGTCCTGTTGAATGTTTAAAGACATGCTGGCAGTTGGAGTTTCCATAATGTAATCTAAGCAGTCATTTCCTGGGAAGGTTCCAGACTTGCTGAGTCATTAATTTAGCATACCAGGTTAAAAAGCAGAGTAAGTAGGTGTTCAGTGCATATAATTTTAACTTTGGCAGTAATTTCAAATGAGACATTATTAGCATAAGGATGCTTCAGAAAACCGTGGACTTTAAAAATATTTTAATCTCTATAATCTTTATTTTCTTTAAACTCTAATCCTGGCTTTCAATTGCAGCTTTCATCATTTTTCTCTTCTCATATTGTCTCCCATCCATGAGGTGGTTCCTCTTATGCTGAGAACAGAAAAGAGACCTTTATACTTTATCATCTATAATTTATCAAATTGAATCCTTTACGTAATCCATCCCAATACCATATATTATAGTGATGTCTTCTCACAAAAGTTCCACACCTGTAATTTGATCCAAACTCCCCCACACAGGAAAAAAAATCAATTCATAGGCCCAATGGCTAATGTAAAAATGTAAATTTTTAGATGCACATTCTCCTGCATATGCTTACCATAATTATAGAGAAGGGAATTTTAAATCTGTTCTGAGAGTTTTGAGCCAGTCTTTGGTCTGAACATAATAATGAAGAAGAATGAAACAAAATGTAGCTGTTCTCTTTCCAAAGCATTTCAACTCTCCTCCCTATTCCCGTAAAAGACAATCATGCCTCAGACGGGCCAAGTTCACCAAATGCACGGTGCCAAACTGTAGCTGCAAGTAATGGTGGAAGTTAGTTAACTTAGTAAACCTGGTAAAACCTTCACTAGTGTTGATGGGTAAGGAAGGATTTTTCTCTTTACTAGAGCTAACTTTTAAAAAAGATCTTATTTAAAGCTCTAAAATACTGTACACATTATAATTAAATATACAACTAAGTAAAAAAATGAAATGGAGTAAGTTTATGAGGAAACAAAGCAATCATGTGTCTCTTTACTTTGAACAATAATGCATTACATGCCAGAAGGACTGATTACTTAAGCTGACGTTACCCTTTGAATCACTAAGTCTGGTTTCATGTCGAAGTTATCTTAAAATCCAGGCTACTTGGATTTAGATCAATGAGATATTTTATCTTCTATTTCCTTTAAAATTACCAATTTCTGAATTTTTGCCTGCTCTGTAACTTGATACATCAAACAAAAAATACTGTAATTACAGCTTTCTGGTGTACTTACCTTCAAACAAAACTTCACATAATAATTGAAATTACATATTTTTTTCCTTAAAATAGGAACCGAATATTAATTATTAATGAAAAATATATCACTGATTCTGAAAATCCTTAGAAGTGTTTGGTTTGCATTCACATCATTAGAAATGCTTTTAAATGGATGATTTGGCAGGATTACAGAAATGGGGGTTCTTAAACATTTATGTCAACAATGATATATATGTATATTATAAACAAATGTATGTACAGGGCAATGGCCGTATTTCAATATTTCATAGGCTCTTGTTTTTCTGTTTGTTTTATAATCTGTTATATATCAGTGAAGGCCTTGTTTCACATTTGGATTGAAGAATGGATGAATATCTTGTAAGCATTTACAGAGTCATCAGATAGTGACCCAGTCTTCCCTTTTCTGTTAGATTCTTAGATTTGCCCCATGGTGGGGAAAAGTACATGCAAATGAATGTGTGCACACTCCCACGGAATATAATTCTGAAAACAAAGCTTCAGAAGGCTTCTCCACTCTCCCTTTCCCAAAGTGCTTGTAATTTAGTAAAGTTAGACAACTCAATCTCTTTCCAACAGTCGATCTGTTCCCATAGGAAAGGTGCTGCGCATGCACCCCATCTCAAGGTTTTAAAGCTTTGCTTTTTCATTTAGAAATATAAGCCACATTGAAAATGATTAATTATACTTGGAACTATAAGAAAAGGTAAAGATATGCATGTCTAGCCGTGTTGCTAGCTGATTTTAATTTTAAAATGTCGTGAATGGCGGGAGGCCACTCTTTATTAATGCTGTTAAAATCTTAAATTGTTATTAAATCTTAAATGCTATTAAAGTCTTAATTTCTGACACTATAAATTATGCAGTTTGTGAGTTGTTATTCTGTGCCAAGGACACATATGGCTGTGTGAATCTCATCATTGCCTGAGTGTGTGTTTAGTGCAGTCTCCGGGCCACAAAGTATTTATTTTCCCTAAACACATGTAATGTTTTAAAATTCCTTATGTAATCCTACCTTGAAGGTAATAAATGAAATGACTTCTCAAGGATAATTCTAGTTCTTGTAGTTATGGCAGTGTTTATGTGAATGTTACCATATTGGATGAAAAGAAAACATTCAGTTTATCACACTGCATCTCTCTCTTCTAAGGGAATTTGCCCCTTGGTAGAGTGAATAGTCATATGTCAAACTGGCTCTGATAATACAGTCCTGAATTAGGTATCTTAAATTAAGGAAAATAACTAAAGAGTGATTTGGTCAACTTTTCATATAATTTTCCAAATCTGAGAACATTTTAAGTCTGCTAAGAAAGTGCGACATCAGGTCAGTTTTTATCCTGAGTGTTGAAACTTTCCAACTATGGAAAAATATCACTTTTAATTTTAGTCTGTGCTTAAAACTGGCCGGTTGGCTACAGTTACTCAAGAAGAACACATAAAACAGGGACCTGACTCTGTGGATTTGATTATTTTTCAATTCCATTGAAGATATTTATTCAATATATTTATGGTTCTGGTTTGGCAAAGCTTTGGCCTGTCTTTGAAAGCTCGCTAGATGTCTCTGCAAGAGTTGAGCCTTTCCAGAGTAATTGTGCTTTATAGTTTTCTTTTATGGAATTCTAATTTTAAATCTAACTGCAGACATAATATCCCTAGGTAGAACCTCATCTCAAATTTCTTTTTATTGCAACTAGTGAATCTGCGAATCAAAATTTCTCCATTTGACAATAAGTGGTATAACCTTTTGGTGCAGATAGACATTGAAATGAGTGGAAATTGTATATAAATAGGATTTATTTTTCATCTCATCAGTAATTATTCCAAATTAGAAATTACTGAGTGAGTTGATAATACAGGGATTCTGGAGGTGAACAAATGTGGAGTCATGTTTTGCCTTCACTATTTACTAGCATTTGACCCAGAAGAATGTATTTAAACTTTATGAGCTTACACGCTCAACTGTAGATAACAAGGCCTATGTTATAAGGCACCTAACACGATGATTACTAAGAGTAGGAACTTAAAAAATGAGATAATCATAAAAACTATGAAAAACTAATTCAGCTTGTCTTTTATTCTCATGATCCCAAAGTACATTTTTTCTGATGTTTCCCAAGTGTGTTTCCATGATATCAAGAGATACCATGAAATTGTCCATAAATGTTGAAAACACAGTTAACTTTAATTAATTTAATTTTTTTAAATCTATGGACTAGGCCGATTCAATAATTCCAAAATGAGAAACAAGAAGGCACAGAGGTATACTTACAACCAAAACCCCAATATTTGTGCGTGCTGTATAGTCCATTAGTCACTATGTTTTTAAGTTATAAAAATGATAGTATAATTTTAACCCTTTACTTTTATATGGTTGAAGAATAAGTTTAAATCATTGTTTTTTCTTTGAAGGAATCCAAAGAAACTCTAGGCACCTTTCAGATGAAGTGCCACGTAGGGCAGACTGGGGGATTACTTTTCATTTTCTGTCTTCCTGAGCCGTGGGCATTTTCTAACCATGTGCTTGTCATACTTTAGAAGATGTCAATGAAGTAATATGTGCGATGAGATTAAGAATCCTTTTTTTGTTTATTTTCAACTTTATATTTCTGTATTAAAACCAATTAAATTACTTTTTAAAAGCCAAAAATATTTGAAAGTCCTAGAAACAAGGTTGAAAAATTCTGATCTCCAAGTCTCTTCTTTGTAGACTATAAAAAGAAGGTAACTCAAATAAGAAATTGAAGGGGAATAAATTACTTTAATGAACAGAAATATAGTTTTAGTTTATTTCTCTCGTATTCTTAAGGATCAAACCACTACATACAATGTTAAAACAAAATGTGATTTCAAGATGCATAAATAGATAAATCAAGGAGTCTCTTACATCTTATTGTCCTTTATTATTTTTCAAACATCCAGCAAAAGTCACCATCGGAGTCATTCATTGGTCGAGAGAAGAGGTCGAATTCTCAGTCCTACATTGGACGGCCAATTCAGCTCGACAAGATTTTGATGTCTAAAGTGAAAGTGCCGCACACGTTTGTCATCCACTCCTACACCCGGCCCACGGTGTGCCAGTACTGCAAGAAGCTTCTCAAGGGGCTTTTTAGGCAGGGCCTGCAGTGCAAAGGTAAGGATCATCTCGCCACCAGCCAAAGTCGGATCCTTAAACTAATCCTCATCCATTTGAAATGACTGTGTTTTTTGTTTTAAAACTTCTCTTTCTGATGAATACTCGGATTTTCTTTTAAAATCATTGTGATTAGATTGCAGATTCAACTGTCATAAACGCTGTGCCCCGAAAGTACCCAACAACTGCCTGGGCGAAGTGACCATTAATGGAGGTGGGTAACGCTCAGCAGGCACGGCCCTGCTTCTTCCCTGGTGGAGAGTGTGTCCGTTATGACTGAGCAGGATTTTTCACTTTTATTGTTTTCTGTTCAGATACTTGTGACTCAGCCCGGAGTAAATTATGGCCTTAGTTTGTTCCACTTTACTGTGGAAAAGCTCCCATTCCAGCTCAACGAGTTTTGATAAAAACCAGAGACTTGTTCAGTTTCTACATGGTGAACAGCTACTACTGAGATCTTGGATGTCCAGAATTTCTTCCCTAGCTCTCTTATATTACATGCCTCTCCTAGTTTGTTCAGAAATGCGGAAATTGTTGGCTTGCCTACAAGTTACAGCTCTGTCTCTTTTCCTCCATCCTCATTCCAAGCAGTGAGACAGAAGTTAACTTTTCTTCCCTGTCTGTGACAGAATGGAAGAACCACAGAGGAATAATCACCTGCTTCCTTCCTCCTTCTAGTTACTTCCATTATGGATGTGCTCATTAACCTGCATCTTTAATAATAATAAAAGGAACTTTAATTTAGCCAATTAAAAATACATATCATTTTCTGTATTTGGGAATATTCCTTTGGGAAAACTCTTAGCTGCATAAAAAGATTCCTAAGAAAAATGTCATGTCCTAAAGGGACAGCTTACATTTTCTTCCCAAGTAGTATTTCTAATGGATTCTTAGGAAAATATTTGACTTACTATCCCAGGCTAACCTTCTCCATAGACAGTGAAGTGCTTTATATCTTCAGTCTGATATCCCTCTGGAAAGAAAAATGGAGATAGAATACCAGAGAAATAAGCTAAGTATTTTCATTACTAAAACATGGAAGAACAAGTGATTATCTTCACTCTAGATCTTTCTTCTCTAGAAGAAATATATACCTAGAAGAAGAAGATGATGATGATGAAGGGAGGTCTCTCCAGGAAAACATTCCCATACTAGTTTCTGCCTTGGTGATTCATGAATTAGCTGCCAAAATGGAAAGCTTGGCAATCTTCCCACTTTCTGTGGCGTGTGGTATTGACTTTGTTCAGGTCCAGGAAATGTCTTGATAACTAGAACTAAAGGGAAACAGTGAAGTTTTTGATATTCTTGATTACTTTGAAATTGCATTTCCCCATGCAGTTAGAAAATTTTGGTAAAATGTGAATTTTTCAAGCTTGTCAGGCTAGGGTCTCTGATCAATCAATTTTCTAATTTTAAAATAAGTTCTTCACATTAGTCATTATAATTTGCTGCATTACCATAAACTACATAATGACAGAATTCAAAATTACGTCAAATATCAAATATCTTAGGTATTTAAAAGCTGCTGCTTCTGTGACCCATTTTGATATTGGAATCCATGATTTAAGAAGTCACTGGAATCACAAGAATCAATGACCCTGAGTCTTCTTGCCTGTGAAGGTTTTCCCTCATCCTCCCATGTATTTCTTTTTCCCACCAGGGCTGCATTACTGAAATATGATTGGTTTCTTCTTGACTTGTATCTGATAGCACTTTGTGACACTTTGCTTGTGTCCCGCCATGGCTTCCTTCTAGGGCTCTCCATGACTTTTCATGTTTTTAGACTTAGGAACTTAGGGTCATGACAAGCATCTGCTTGTAAAATTATATATTCATCCTTTCACAAATTCAGATACTTATGTACTAAAATAAAGAAGGAAAGTGAAAGAAAAGATAAAGTTATCTCATAACTGTATATTTTAGGGCTTCCAATTGATTTGTTTTAGGATTGGCTAACTTTCTCTTAAGTCGTGGCTCCAGGATTCCAGGCTTATCTTCATGGGTGCAAAACAATTTTTTAGATTTGCTTAGCCCTGGGGCAGAGTCTGACGTGGTCATGGAAGAAGGGAGTGATGACAATGACAGTGAGAGGAACAGCGGGCTCATGGATGACATGGAAGAGGCAATGGTCCAAGATGCTGAGATGGTGATGGCAGAGTGCCAGAACGACAGTGGGGAAATGCAGGACCCAGACCCAGACCACGAGGACTCCAACAGAACCATCAGGTGAGGGCTGCACTCCCAGCCTTGGTCCAACAATGGAACTCCAAGGGGTATTACTTTTTAAAGCTTTTGATATTTTAATGTATCATAAAAGTATGTGTATTATAAAAGTGTAATATATTATTAAAGTGTGTGTTTAATTTGTTGATGAATGAGCTGGATACTGTCGAGGAGTGGCGTGCCTTTGGAGTTAGGAGGTCTGGATTCAGAAGTACGTGAAATTTTATGTTTGTGATCTAATTATTGATTCTTTTTGATTACGGGATGATCCTAATTTTTGATATCAGAGGTCAGCACACTATGGCCAAATCAGGCTGCTGCCTGTTTTGTAATAAAGTTTTTTGGGGGATCATAGCCATGCCCATTCATACTGTCCACAGCTGCTTTTGCACTGCAGTGGCAAAGTTAAGTATTCTGCAAAGCCCAAATTATTTTTTACCTGGCCCTTTACAGAAAAAGTTTCCCAATTATTTTGTTATATTATAAAGTGTATTCTGATTTATATTATAAAGTGTATTCAAACTTTTGTGTCTGTTTTACAAATGCCATATTCATTGACAAACTGAAATTGTTCACAAGAATACAGCAATAAAATAATTGGATTTTTTTCCATTTAGTGGTGTAAGAGACATTTTTTAAATACTGGAAAATATTAGTCTTATGACCCAACTGTCTTTTGAAGATGTACATTTCTTTGCTATCAAAGTGTGAGGGGGCGGGAGAGTGTGCTTGCATATATGGATGTGGGGGAGGGGAAGAAGAGAGGAAGAGAGAGACAGGAAAGAAAGAGGAAGAAAGAGATGAAGGATCGACAGAATTCCATGAGCAGATTCTAATTTTTATGAAATTATCCAGAGAGAGACTCAAATTAATCTTAAATGTTATCTACTATCTATAAATGATGAATATTTTGCCTGTAATATATAATAAGTAAGTAAATAAGCTTTCATGTGTGATTCTGAATATGTGGCCTCCGTACCCTAAGACAATAATCTATCTGATGTTTACCCAAAAACGGAACACTATATAGTTCAACATGAAAACTAAGGTGCTTATTATCCTGCCTCAGGCTTTTTAAAGTGTATCTATAAAGTGCCTATCACTCTTCAGAGAAATCTAGATTCTGAACCATGGTACTCTGACAATACACTTCACTAAAAATGGGATGTGAATTCTTTTTGACTTTCACTTTGAAATAGCTGAAGTAAAATTTTATGCAAGAAAGGACGATCTATGTCTAAAAACAATCTTTTCCTGTAATATTTTGACTTTTCAAGTCCCTCAACAAGCAACAATATCCCGCTCATGAGAGTAGTGCAGTCTGTCAAACACACGAAGAGGAAAAGCAGCACGGTGATGAAGGAGGGATGGATGGTGCACTACACCAGCAAGGACACGCTGGTAAGCCCCACGGCAAGCAGCTTTCTCTTGTCTTGCTAGCTTTAATTAGAGGAGTTGCTAATACCCTGGGAGGACCGTGGGATGTCTGAGTTACCAGGAGCAAACGTCAGCACAGACTCGGCCTAGTGAATCAGGTGGGGCTCATTAGCGGACTCTGGGTGTAGGAGGTAGTTGAGCAAGCCACTGAGTTCAAAGAAAACATAGACAGCAATCTCAGGGAACAAAACCATTGACCTCTACTGCTTGAGATGATCCCCAAACAACTTGAATGTCTGTCATTTTATAGCCATCAAAAAAATAACAGTGTGGCTTTCAGAATGCTCCTCCGTGGTTCAGAATTTTTGTAAAAAACACTGCATTTTAGGGAGAAAAAAAACAATGACAGCTATTATATACTTCTTAAATCTCTAATTAAATGTTCACTTAAAAACTGACCTATTCAGGAAAACAGTAATCCTGTACTTTATTAGATAAAAGACAGCACATTTTAATTCTTTAATATAATCTGAGTTGTTCGCTACCCCAGGTTTTCCTAATAGTTGATGAATGAGGTTGTGCATAAGAGAGAAAAGATTTGATTTATGTTCCCATTAAACCAATTGACATTTGGTGATAAGCTTCTTTCTCAGTTACTGGTGGTATTTTCCTCATCACCTCCTATCTATCGGATCTCCATCATTTCTTTAGATAAACAGACACCTGTAACCTAATTGCTTTGTCGATAATCTCAATCATCTCTGTTGGAGAGAGATTTACATGATTTACTGCAGGACTCAATTGAATGTCATATAGTTCTTCCCAGACATGGCGTAAAATATTTAAAGCATATTTAGTGTATTTTACTGGTCTAAGATTGGTTATGCAAGGGACCGAGCATAATGTTAGGGCTCTTTGGTCTAAAAAGATGAAAACACAGACACGCACACACACACATACCCGAAAACCATGGGACATATACCTAGAGTGAACAAGGACCTGATCACCAAATCATGGAAGTTTCGATCTGTAGTGAGCTTAAGAGGTCAAGTTATTTGAAGCATTCCCCTGACTTTGTTAAGTTGATGCCGTGGAGTCAAACATGCCATCCAACAAAATATTCTTTATAAGTTCTGCTATAACATTCAGAATTCTTTCATCTCTAATGGAAGCCAGAATACCTGGCTGGATCAGCATTCCTTATGTTCTAAAATAATGAGAATATATAAATATTATATCTCCTACTAAGCCTTTTTATGATTTTACAGATTACAAGTCCACTTTTAGCTCTTCAAGCAGTCAAATAAGTTTAGAAATGGTGTTTTCTATTTACTTTGCATGAATTAATGCCAGGCACTGCACTGGGTGCTGATGCGTCATCTCCTCTATCACTCGTAACTCTGACGTAGATGTGGAAACTTATCGCACATTTGCTAGACAGTCACCTTCTAGATTCTGAAATTGAGTGAGTCTTTTGGGCCAAAGCCCTTGCACTTTCCACCTTCAAATCTTATGTCCCCATAAAATGTTTTTATTTGATCAATCTTGGGCATTTTTAAAGTTTTTAAAACATCCTAAATCTAACTTCTGTTTCAGCGGAAACGGCACTATTGGAGGTTGGATAGCAAGTGTATTACCCTCTTTCAAAATGACACAGGAAGCAGATACTACAAGGTAAGGCCTTTCCTTGGTTGGGGTCTCGTGACCCCTCTTGCTTTCTCATGGGCATGTAGACTATCAGAAATGCAAAATACGTCCAACGGACAGGACTGGTTTTGTGCTTCCACCAAGAGATGTGTTTTCTTCTCTATAGTTTACGAATTTAGGGAGAATCAGGTTGTGACCCAAGATACTTATCTGTGAATCTCAATTTTCCCTGGGAAGTACTTCAGGCCCCACTGGATGGTTCTGGGGAGTGGCAAGAAGCTTAATTGAGTATTTTAGCAGAGATGTGTGATTTAACCAGAAAATTCAAGGTCACAGCAGGTTAGCGAAAAGTAAATTCCTGAAATTTACACCACATCCAGATGTTTTAAAAATAATTTTTTTGCATCTATAGTCTTCCAGCACATCATAGGGCGTCAAGAAACATTGTCTGATTTCACCGCGCACTGCCAATATTCGTAAGGAGCACTTTCCGCTAGAGAAAAATTTGGCAACCGTTTTCATTCTGTCTCTCTACATGGAATAATGCAAATGTTACGTAACATATCCCCCAGTATAACATGGTTCCAAAGAAGCTCATAGTGAAAAGAGTATATACTTGCTCCTTCGAAATGAATGCAGGCTCAGGCATACTTGATGTGATTGCCTATGGCCACTATCCAGAGCGCTAACAGAAAAAGGAAACCTCAGTAATTTTGAAATTAAGAATTTGTTTTAAAAGTTCTTATTTCTCAGTAATTCCATACCTCCTGGAAGACAATGTAGTGATTAATTTTTTAGTATCAAAATTGTCTTAAAAGCAACTGCTTTTAAAACCAATCTCTGTGGTTTTCTTCACTAAGACTATTCACTTGGCTAGATTTTTATATTAACATCTGTGGAATCAAATTTTATGATTCGTTTTCAGTGCCTTAAAGAATAGTTAAATTTCTGTGTGTGTGTGTGTGTGTGTGTGTGTGTGTGTGTGAGGCAGATTGGCCCTGAGCTGACATCTGTGCCAAGCTTCCTCTGTTTTGTATGTGAGATGCCACCACAGCATGGCTTGATGAGTGGTGTGTAGGTCTGCACCCGGGATCTGAACCATGAACCCTGGGCCACCGAAGTGGAGTGCACGAACTTAGCAACTAAGCCAGCAGGCCAGCCCCCTGAGAATAGTTAAAATTTAAAAACAGCCACACATACCCAAATGCATTGCAAAAGTGTTGTCCTTCTACTTCACAGTTATAAAAATTACCATTTATATCTCATGTCTTAGATTTTGATGCAGGTTCAAAATCGTTATTCTCATTTATACTTATTCTTGCCGCATGAACATAGTAAAAAAGTCACTTAAATTTTTCTGGAAAAGGTGATGATAAGCATTCCCCTAGTAAAGGTATTTTTGAATTTTGTTTAGTAATATTCTGTGTTTTATAAAACTATTTTGCATAAATGATGCCTATTTGTAGTGTCATTTCTCACATGTCCTTAGCATGAATTTTATTTGAAAGTTTACATGCTTTTGATAAACTACATTTAGCGCACACTTTCTTCCATAGGAAATTCCTTTATCAGAAATTTTATCTCTGGAACCAGCGAAACCTTCGGCTTTAATTCCTAATGGAGCCAATCCTCATTGTTTTGAGATCACTACAGCAAATGTAGTGTATTACGTGGGAGAAAATGTGGTCAACCCTTCCAGCCCAGCACCAAATAGCAGCGTCCTCACCAGTGGCGTTGGTGCAGATGTGGCCAGGCTGTGGGAGATGGCGATCCAGCATGCCCTCATGCCCGTCATTCCCAAGGGCTCATCCGTGGGTTCAGGAACCAACTCGCACAGTGAGTCTGCCAGCTTTCTAACTGTCTGTAGAACAGATGAAGAGAGCCTTCTTGGGGGTGATTTATTGGTGAACATAGGGTCTGTAAATAAAAGCTGCCACACATACTAAGATGTTTCATCCATTCAATTATCCTACTTTATTGTTTATTTATATTAAAATTTGAATAAATTCATGTAAACCCTATATGTTAGGCAATAGCAGAAACTTAGGGCTGTTGGTCATAAAAGAAGTAATCTAGTCAACTTGAGATTGACCTGGAATGCCAGTCTTGCTATTTGCAAATCTCAGTTAACATGTTTCCTCGAAACCGCTTACCATGGTGCTCTGTGCAGGATCCTTGGGGTGCTGAGTACTTCAAAACTCTTGGTAATTTTTTGTCCCAGGAAGAAATCTTATTCATTATTCATTATTAATCTCATATTCATTAGTAGAATGAGATAGGTTTTACCAAAATGCAGCCAGGATCAAGTATTGAGAATGAATTTTTAAAAAGATATTTTAGAGGAATATCTGTATAAAAATGTAATTTTAAGTTTCATAATGGCTATTAATAATGAAGCCTGTCAAAAAAACCTGTTTTTCATCTCATAGTGTGTTATCTGACGATCCACCACAACTTTTGAATTGATTGCTGCAACCAATGTACTTTTTGATACAGTTATGTATGCCATTTTGGTGCTAAGCCCTGACATGCATGAGGTCTCTATTTCAATGCCTCAAACAACCCCAACAGGTAGATGTTAATGATTCACCTGTTTCACGGGTGAAGAGATGAGGCCCTAGAGAGATGAAGTTGTCTCAGCTTGTACCAGAGCTACGAAGTGGCAGGCTAGTATTTGAACCCAAGTCTTTATGACTCCCAACTCTAAACTAACAGAATATTATTTTTCAAAGCCAAGTACAGAGTAAATCTGTAATTGTAAAAGCCAAGCAATATTCTAATAGACATCTTCCTAGAAAAATCTAGTTGCTATGACTTAAAAACAGCCCAGCAGCTTGGTTAGTAAGCACGTGTTGGTTTGTTTTGCTATTACTTCTCTTACTTCTTTTGCATGTTTTTTCACGTTTTTCCAGGAGATATTTCTGTGAGTATTTCGGTATCAAATTGCCAGATTCAAGAAAATGTGGTGAGTATGCGCCTACTAATATGAAATTTGGTAATGTGCTTCTGTATTGGAAAATAAGAGCATCATAAAATACACGTTTATTTATCTAACATTTTTATTTTTCAGTATTTCCTAGAAAATAAAATATTAGGGTCTATTTGGATATTTTTCTTCCACAAGATTTTAGCCACGTTACATCATATGGATTCTTTTAGTGATTTTCTGTAATCTATTCTGGAGTGCAGTGAGCAAAACGCCTATTATTCATCTCAGATGAGCAATTATAATGCAATGCCTGATTTTTCACATATTTGCCCATCTTGGTGCTGGAATTTTTATGGTTGATGTTACAAAATACCAAATAAAGTAAAGTAAATTCTTTGAGTTGCATGAGTAGCTTAAGCATGCCTTTGTTCTCATTCCTTGATTGTTACCTAAGAGCACTGTACATATCAAGGAGACCTCAGAAAGTGCATAAATCCTATTTACTGGGTGCACATTCTAGCACCCTAGTTGCCTATGACACATACACTTCATACTTTCAGCTCAGTTTTTGAAAATTATAGATCAGACATATTATGAAATAATCTCCACTCTGTCATATGTTTGCTTTATTTGTTATACTTGGTCACTGTGGCGAGTAGCCCAAAAGTATTAAGACCTTTCGTACCTCATCCTGTGACTCAGACCTTCACTCTATTTGCCGGCTGTGACCAAAAGCAAAAAGTTTATAGCCATACTTACACTGATCTGAGTTTATTTTTCAAAGAATAAACTCTATGAAACTCTATTTATCACTAGTATAGCTTTGCAACCTTTGCTAAATTGGCATAAACTGAAAACCAAAGAGAATGAGAGAGAATTAGGAAAACTCCATAGTGGGAAGGTTAGATGAATTTTTGTGCTGTCAGTCGCAAGATAGATTTCTAAAGACCAGCAGGTTCCTGTTGCTCTTGCTTAGCCAGACAAGACTTTGGGAAATGTAGTTTATAAGCCTCTTGGAAAATTCTAGATACCTGGGGGATTTTTCCACTCTGTTTGACCACTGTTGTGAAAATTCTGGGTGGGCCATTGAGCTGTCATAGAAAGATGGAGTAGCTTGGACTCAGAGTACTGGAGTGGTAGTATTTCATTTTCTTGTCTCCGGACAACCTTGGACTCACCCTGTGGACACTCTCAAGGGATCCCAGGGTGGAGACAACTTGTACTTGTTTTCTATGGTGAAGGATAAAGGAAAAGGATAGGGGTGTATAGGATATGAGGAGCGTGGAATTTGATGTAAAAGGGCTTTTATTTTTGAAAAGACAAAGAGTACAAGAGTGGAGGTTAGGCAGAAAATTCCATAGGGTGGAGAGGCAATATGTAAAGCAAAAAAATACCGCGTTGCGCTCTCATAAGTGTGGTTATCAAATAACGGGTTTTAAAACGTAATGCTTTGTTTAGCAGTTATTATTTCAAAGAGAAAAGAGTAGACATTTGGAACTTGTTACCTCAAGAAGTGGTAAAAATGGAAGAGTTTAGTTACCTGGCAGAAGAGAATTTCACAGTGGATTGTCATCCTCACAGTGATTCAGTTCCCTCTTCCTTGAGTTGAGCTTCATCTGGATGTGGATGATTGACAAAGCAGCATCACCATTCTAGCCTTAAAGGTTGAAGTGACGGGAATCAGGACTCACACTGACATGATTGGGAACCATGATCATTTAAGTTGAAATGTCTAAATAGCCATCTCAATAAGCTAATCTCTTTTTCAATAATGACAGTAAATGGCATTGTATAATTTTAAGTTATTTCTCTCTAATGAAAATGTTTGATTGAACATTAGAAAACCTCTGCTTCTTAAGAGCAGAATAGTTTTCAAAACATTACAAGAGTACATTAAATAAAGAATGTGTTTTGAATGTTACAGTCATATGACAGGTTACATCTAGCATTGACAATTTAATTGTTTATATTTAAAATATTTAATATTTATGATGTATTTAATAAAATTATATAATTTTTTAGGACTAATGTTTTGTTTCACTTCATGTTTATTTTTCATTGTATTTGTATCTACAGGACATCAGCACTGTATATCAGATTTTTCCTGACGAAGTACTGGGTTCTGGGCAGTTTGGAATTGTTTATGGAGGTAGGTTAGTTCACTAAGTATTTTTATTAATTTAAAATTTTAACTCTTGTGTTTAGAAAAGTAATATCGCCAAGGACAGTATAAAGGACATGCCCTATGTTTATATACATCTGTATGTATGTCTCTGGGTTTTACCTTTTTAGAAATTTCTCTTGAGATAGTCACTATTTCGAAAATTGGTACATTTCTATTTTGAAAGAGAAATTGTTGTGCTCCTAAAAAATTTATTTTGCTTAAATATGGACAAACTGTATACACAGTAATGGTTAAATATTAGTTTATTTAGGCAAAATATTAAGAAACAAGGAAGTTTATGAATGTTGATTCATAAACATTCCTTTTCCTTTTGGCATATTTGATCAGAACTCTATAGAAATCCATTTATTTAAGTAGACAAAAAAGTCCTTGAATTCTAACATCTTTAACAATGTATGTATTTGAGGTTTGCATTTTTTTAAATTTTTGAAGTGAAATCTTGAATGTTTACCTTTGTCTTATTGTCAAGCTATTTGGTGAATTTATTATTTTAACTTACGCTGTTTTAGATTCTAGCCAGTTCAATCATTATTTTTCGAGTCTTTAAGAAACATTTGATATTAATGTTTTGCCTGCTTTATAAAATGATATCATAGCTTTCAGTTCCTTAGTATAATCAGTAACAAATTATCTTTTTTGCGAGGTGAAGGTGTTCTGAAATAATCACGTTTCCTCAATATTATTTATGATAGTGTAATATTGTGCTTTTTTATTTAAAATTAAAGTCTAGTCTATTTTACAAAATAATTTTGACTTTTATAAAATGCATATATGATTTATTTTTGATAGAAAACCCATCAATGAGTCAGCAACCTTTGTGCTTTTTGTTACTGCATAAACAGTGAAATAGGGAAGAGCAAGCACTACACAGAGAATTGCTCTACAGTGTAATAATGGCATGTGACAAAAATCATGGTATATTGAGCATAGTAAATATACATACTACACGTAGTATGGGAGTGAAGCAGGGGTGAGAAATGAGGTTAGAGAGACCAGCAGGTGCCAGAATATTTGTAATATCCAACATGGAAGGAGCAGGCACAGGCGGAGGCCTCCACCAGGAAGACTGACAAGTTAGGACTAGGCACATATGGGGTGAAGCAGATGAGAAGAGTCTCAGAAGAGGGGTCAAGTACCCTAGTGACAGAGGAGTGGAGACAGAAGAAGCTGTGACCTTGAAGAGAGTAATTTCATTAAAATGTCTGAGTTGGAATAGAGATGGCAGTGAGTTAAAGATGAAGAGTGATGTTAAGGAAGTAGAGAACATGAAAACAAGACAATGAGGTGGTGAAGGGAAGCGGTCTAGAAAGATTCAGAAGGAAGAGTGTCAGTGGGACGGACGTAGGGGAAGGAACACTAGTTTACAAGAAAGATTGAAATAATGGAATTTCAAGTTAGTTTCTATGTGACAAAAAATTTGAATGATTAGGTGCATTTTCCACTTTCATTTTTATTTTCAGAGTCAATTAACTCTACTGTATTCTATACCTACTACAGTATAATAGTATGGAAGAGCTCAAAGGGCCCTATAGACTCCCTCAAAGGTTTGCGAGAATTAAACAGGATGTAATGTGTGTAAAGAGCTATCATGTGATGATGATGATAACTAACATTCCTTGAGTGTGTATAGTTCTCTGGGCGCTGTGCGTACTTTACATATCTGATTTCATCTAATTCTCACAACAACCCTCCCGCTGAAGATGAGAACCTAAAACTCAGAAAGCTTAAGTGACTTGCTCAAGATTACAAAGCTAGTGAGAGACTGAGTCAAGACTTTTATTCTTTCCATTATAATATACATTAGTTTATCAGGATTTTCAAATTATGTTTTCTTAAGGAGAGCACTTTGCTGGTGGTATGAATATTTTCTATTTTAAGTAACTCAATATCCTGTTTCTAAAACATATGCTTTTATGAGAAAATATCAGGCTGTTGATATGTATAGCTTTTAATGCCTCAATTCTTTATGTTCTAAATTATGGCTAATTTTATAGTACCTGTTTGATGAAGAATAATGGCGCTAAGACATGAAATCTTTATGGATATAAGTCAGTGCTCTTTAGAAATGTTAATTTATTCAGGGAAACATTTTTATAATACCTGTAAGTGTCCTTATAAATTCTGGTGTTCTTTACTATAGATGGTATTTAAAACATTATGCTAATGTTTCCATTTTTGTTTTAAAGGAAAGCATCGTAAAACAGGAAGAGATGTAGCTATTAAAATCATTGACAAATTAAGATTTCCAACAAAACAAGAAAGCCAGCTTCGTAATGAGGTTGCAATTCTACAGGTATTTCTTTGTTTTTCACTTGGAAACTATAAAATATCCCCTCAACTCCTGCAAAACAAAGAAAAGTTATGCAAATATCTGCAGCGTACATACTAGGAACACGGGAAAATAACTGGAAAGGGAGCTCGAGCATCAGAGTACTGCCTGGGTAGTATCCTTCCGTGTCTAGGCGGTACTTCCTTTTTATGTACTTAATTCTGAGTTTTAATGTATTATTAATGCTCATTAAATGGGTGATGTTTCAGCATTTACTCATAGTGGACATGCTGATTCCATTTTGTCTTGCATTATAAATGATCTTGCCTTCGTAAACATTCCTCCTTTATGCTGTGATAATTACATGAATTGGGTATGTAACTGTCAGTCTATCAGGAAAGTGAGTAATATATGTCTGAGATTCAGATCATCTTGACCGTCTTAATGTCCTCTTTGTGTCTCACTGTAAACCTTTTATTTCGTATTGAAAATGTTACTTAACTCCTCTCATTAAAAAAGTCTCTTTTTGAAGCCAGAAGTTGCGAATGGAACATATTATGTGGTATATATAAATTTTGTAACTGTTAAAACGTTTTCTGCAGACCAAAAGGAAATTGAGCAATTGTTTGCTAAATGTGGTCCACTTAGCTATCCAGTCTAGACAATTTAGACCATTGATAAATGCCCATTTTTTATATAACTGCCATAATTCTCTGCTTGTTGTACAAGTTGATCGTAATTTCTAATTCATAGTTCTATTGAAAGAGTTTTATTTGAACATTGCTAGCAAAACAAAACAGATTGCATTTCTTCATTTATTGTTTCATTTAACTACCATTTACTCAGTTTCATGTAATGAAAAGTTGCAAAAGATACAATTTTTGCCCTATAAGAGCTCATGTGGACAGACAACCAAACAGTTCAGTTTCTGTCTATGTACAGTTTCTGCTGTACCTAGAAAAATAACATAGACTTTTCTGTACTCAGAATTCCTAAAAATGATGTTTTTGTGCTTTTGGATGACTAATGTAACACAGAGAACTACCACAGTGTTCTCTACTTTCAGAGGGAAGAAGATAACCATGGATCTTAGATGCCAATGCATAAATTCATAGTTTAGTGCTTGCTAATCAGTTACCCAAGAAAAAGATTCTTTTTTTTATTCTTAACTTGGCAGTGTTGAACTGCAAATGACGTTTGAAAACTTAGTACATGACATCTTCCCAAAGCTGGCCCAGCTTTCCCAATATCCACCCCCACATTGTGTCCTCAACGCAGACTCCTTTGCAGCATGCCAACCTCCAGAGTTGGCATATGTACAGAGACGTTTATCCTTCCTTAAGGACATGAGAGGAGTTTCATGGTTAACATGGTTTTGAATTTCTGCATTTTTATCACAACTGCCGCAGAAGGTCTAATTTTCTGTGTATAGGCTCTTTAGTGGGCTCTCCTGAGCCTGTCAATACATTATCAGCTGCCGACTCTATAGTAAGGTAGAAAAACAAAATACATCTCAGCATAAACTGACTCCCATCTTCTCTTCTAAAAGATTAGATGCAATCAACAACTCAGATGCAATAAACATACAATTGGCAAAAATTTTCATGATAATGTAGTTTTCTAGAAAGAGTTTGGTTAGGGTGAAAGTCAAATTCTGCCCCATGAGCATATGAAGAGGTCCAACAGTTCTCATATTATGGCCAGATAGCTCAAAATCCTCGTCATTTATCTCTCATCTCCACTGTCACCAACCATTCTTCATTCAACAAATTCGCCTTTGTTGAGTACATACCCTGAGCTAAGCACTGCTTTAGGTCCAGTGGCTACAGCGGGGACAGGCACACAGGTCCTTGCTGTCATGGGTCTTTAACTTGTGTCACTCAGGTATACCTTCAGTCAGAGTTTGCCAATATCTCCGTGTTGAGCTTGCAATCATATAACCTGTGCAATGAGTCTTATTAAGGCTTGGCTTAATTATATGCAGATACCGTGTTCAGGAGTTCATACTTTATCATAAAGTTGCCAATTGTTTCAAGATTTGTTCATCAAAAATAGGGAACTCATCATGTCCTCCAATTAAAAACAAAGAAAAAAACCGTTTGAGCCCTTTTTACCGTTGTCAGATATATTAGCCTCTCAGGAAAGATTCTAACTCAGTGTCGAGAGACAGTGAAGTTCAAGCTCACCTCCTTTGAGTCTTTGGTCAGATATCACACCAACTGTATAAGCACCCCTCTCACACCCTATTTAAAACTACAGCCTGCTCAAACCCTCTCCCCATCCCTACCCCGTACCCCTCTTACTTTGATCTATGTTTTCTATTTTCCGTAGCATTTCTCACCTTCTAGCCTAGCATAGAATTTCGTTTATTAGCTGTGTTGTGGTTTCCTCTCCCCGCCCCCACCCAGCCCCTCCACTAGAATATGCACATCAGGAGGGCAGATATCACTGTTTCGTTTACTAATATATCCCGAACATCAGAAATTGTTCCTGGCACACGTTAGGTGTTTAGCAAATATTTGTTAAATGAATATTTGTTGAATTAAAATTCTACGGAAACACTATCCTGTCACATAAGATGGCATTCATAATGTCCAACCAGGTGGCAAAAGTCTGCATTTACTATTAATGGTTAACGGGTTGGTTAGTTAACAAAGATTATATGTGCTTTGTTCTTTGAAAGCCCTCATGGCCTCATTTTATGTTTCTTATCAAAACAAGGAACTCACCTTTTTCGACCTGAAAAAACAAAATGGTAATGGGAGTGGGTGGTGGGGGTTGGAATTCTGACTCACTAACTGATACGTTCAGAAAAAGTACCATGAGTGAAGTCAATTGAATGGTGGGGAAGCTTATCTTTTACTGTTCTTGAGGAACAGAATCCTGTCCCTCTGGGGAGAAAAGTGATAGCCAGAAGCATTGGGTCTCCTCTGCCTTATGCGAGCTGGTGGCCTAGTTTATGGTTGTACCTGGAGTCTGACAAGTTGTGCCCCATCCTCTTCATCCTCCTGTTTCTCCAGAAGAGGATGATGTGGGCTGAAGTGGCTGATGGGAGAAAATTCTCCTCTTGCAGTTCTGTTGTCTTGTGGTCAAATTTTGATTTGTTTCTGTTTTTGTAAAAAAGCACCTTAATTTATAGAAGACTTCAGAGTTGTGTAAATATGGAAAGGCACAAAAAAGTAGAATTCCCCTTTCTTCTTCCATTTCGTCTCTGTATATAACCTAGGTGCTGGCTTTCCAGGGTCTGATCAGTCATTACAAAACTAAACTCTTTAGGTGCTTTTGAATAGCTGAAAAATTAAGGCAAGTGTGAATCCTGTGGCCTAGTTACCCCTTACTTATATCATTTACAATAGCTCTCTTTTTATCTCTAAATACGTCATTATTATTATGTTTCAGAAAGATGTTAATTAATGTTAAACGTACATCATAAAATTCATCTTATTTATATTGTTATTTTAAAAGTTGTATCTTGATTTAAAAAACAAGGTAAATTTGAAATTGTTGGCTTTTTCTATTCATATCAACAAAAGAAGAATAAAAATATAGTTATTTTGTGATTATTAGAGACACCACAGAAAATTGATCTTGATAAGGAGATGCATCTATGTCTTATAAAATTTAGAAACTTAAAATCTAAAGTAATGTTGGTATGATTAATATAATTTAAGTTAGCAACACAGGCTTGTTCAGTCAAAATTAATTTTTATTTTCTAATGTTACAATATCACAAATTATAAAAAGCTTTAGGATAATACTTATCAATATAATTCTAATTGATTTAATATTATTTTTTAATTTTTTTCTTATCCACTTTTATTTGTCTGAGAAACAATACTAGAGCTTCTGTATATGATACAATGTATGAAATTGTTGGAGTTGTAAAAGTACTGAATATAGGAGGCAGAATATAGAAAAAATACACAAGAATTTTCCAGGCCATAAATTAAATGTATCCCCTTGCACTTATCAGGTAAATTACCCGTCATTCTGGTTTCTCTATTGTGAGGCACTCCTCTTCCCATTCAGTCTCTCTTAACTTAAAAACAAAACAACAGCACCAGCAAAATGTGGTCTTGACCTGTCTAGGCCACCTCTGGGCTGCGGCCCCATCTCTCTCTTTTATACTGCCACACTTCCGATTTGTGCTTTGCTCTTCTTTCAGTTCTTGTTCCTAAATTCCCTTCTCATTCTTGGTTTCCACATCTTTTTCAGAGAAAATGCAAGGCCCTTGTTTCTCCTTCTGCCCAAATATCACTCCTTGGCTGTTTTTAGTCTTTATCCCACTTGGCTAATCTCAGTCCTTCAACAGTGTTGATCATTTACTCTTTTTTTTTTTTTTTCAGAGATTGGCATCTGAGCTAACAACTGTTGCTGATCTTCCTTTTTTTTCCTGCTTTTTCTCCCCAAATCGCCCCAGTACACAGTTGTGTATTTTAGTTGTAGGTCCTTCTAGTTGTGGCATGTGGGATGCCACCTCAGTGTGGCCTGACAAGCAGTGCCATGTCCGTGCCCAGGATCCGAACCAGCAAAACCCTGCACCACTGAAGCAGAGCGCACGAACTTAAGCACTCAGCCACAGGGTCAGCCCCCCATTTACTCCTTTTTAAATCTCTTTCCTCGCTTCACCACTGCACTTATCAGACCCTATTTCTTCTTCCCTGCTAGGTCCTCCAACTGTCTTCTTGAACTTCACCTTCTCCTTATCTAAATAGTTTATGCTAATTTGGAACTCAGACCCAGAGTGAGGTCATCCACTTTAAGAGTCATCTGTCATCTCTTCACAGATCATTCCTTAGTTTATCTCTGGAGCCCGTTCTTCATGGGCCCTTCAGTCTCACATTTCTGACCTTAGAACTTCTCCACTTTGCTGGACCAGCCTTACCCTAAACCAGCCAGCCTAAAACCAATCCTTTAATCCTAATATCTTTGCAAGATACCCCCTCCCTATCTTTGTCTATTTTGCTATCATTCTTCCAGTTTCTAAAGCAAGAACTATTTTCCTTCAATTAATGAAAATATTAAGCCATTCAACAGTACCTGGGAAGTGCTTTCTTCCTTTATATAAAGCATTTTACTGAGCTGGCCCATAGAAAAATGAATGAAACCTTTTAAGATGTTTATCATCTATTTGGGCAGTCAGGTGCAAGTTGCTGCAAGTCAGCATAGTGAAAGATGTCATGGATTATGACTGAGGCCAGAGCCTTGGAATCCGAGAGGGCTTCAAAGAGAAATATAGCATTGGTGAAATCTTGAAAGACTCATAGGTTTTTGATAACCAAAGAAATGTTGGAAAGGGTTATTAGGCTAAAGGGCCATCTTAGTAACATAAATAATCTATGGAAAATGAGTGGAAGATTTTAGATCATTCTAGAAGAGTGGCCCTCAAACATTTTTCTCATGTGTCCTTGAAAAGAATTCTAGACAGCTTTGTACCTGCTTGTGTATTTTTGAGTTGACAGCTATAACTCTTTTTTTAGAAGTTTAAAGAATTTTAGTTTTGTCCTGTATTGAAAACATTGATATTTGAAAATAAAGCTATGTCGCTCCTTTAAATATATGCATTTAGAATCTAAATATCATAGACATTTGATTCTTTTTCAGTCATTTAAAAAAATACATGAATAGGCTCTTCTTTAACAATAGTATATTTTACAACATTCCTTGTTTTCTTTGAATATGTTACACTTTTCCCAAAGAACTGTATTCCAGTGCAATGAGTTTTTATACTTGAGTGTCTTTTATTGGTCCCTCTTAATAACTATTTACAATAAAAATAAGTATACATTTTAAAATTTCTTGATTACAACACCTTCAATGTTTAAAGCATTCTCCTGGATTAAGTTATCATTACAATTGTTAGTAGTAAAAGCTTTTTTCCAGCAAGATAAATATGCTGCAAATTTTGATCTATGCTTGTTAAACATAAAAAGTAAAATGTGACTGAAAATACATTTATTAATGAGGTTGATTTTTAAATTTAGTTCATAAATTGGTGGGTGAATATTACTTGTTTTTTGAATTAGAGTTCAGTGACAATTTTATTCCTTTTTTAAAACTGCGGGAGCCAAGTTGTAAGCCAAAAGAAGAAAACCACAAACAGTGATTTATCTTCAGAAATTCATTTTAATCTTCTCTCTGTTAGTAAATCCATTAAATCCTCTGATTTTAGTAAAAGCATGAATTAGAAGCTAAGTTGCAAAAGAATGGGTTTCCATGTTATTAGGATCATTCACTTCACAGCAACACAGTATTTCAAATTTTCCCTTTATTTTTGTCCCAGAGGATTTTCCTCCCCATGGCAAGGCACCCTAGTAACATTTGCAATGTGTGAGAAGCATACCCTCCTTTTGGAAAGTGGGAGAAAAAATATTGTGAAAGGAAACTTGGAGACGGGCAATTTGAACACTGCCAGCATATTCTCAGACAGCTCTGTATGAGAAGAGATCTGTATTAGAAGAGTATGTATGGATGATTATAATTCATTCAAAGTATAATTATTGAGTGCCCACCGTGTTCCAGGCAGTAGGGATACAGATATAAACAAAACAGATTTTCTTAAAAGTAGCCTTCTACTCATAGAAATCTTAAAAATCTTCCTGTTCCCCAAGAGTATGCCTTCCTTAGTTTGATGATGCTGTGGTGGGACAGAGTGGGCAATAAGACCAGGAAGTGGCTTTTGTATGAGTTCATGGAGAACCTTAGATATTGCCAAGTTAATTGGATTTTCTTATGCTTGAGTGATTGTGAATTATTGAAAAGTTTTGAAAAAGAAATTATGATCAGATCAGTATTTTGGGATGATATATTGTAGAGAAGAAAGTTTAAAAGCAAGAAAGCATTGTACGGGGCTATTTCCAGCTAGTAGTGACAGTCAAAACGCCACCATTTCTTTTCTTTCTTTCTCTAATGTCAGCTTGGCTGCAACCTTAGCATTTCTGTTGCTGCTAGCCTAGACCAGGCTTTTAAATTCGTGTCATGGTTACTGCAACAGATGTTATTCCTGATAGCTGGGTCTTCCCACTCACCCCGCTACGTTATCGTCTTCCTGGCCACCCTTTTCCCTGGTCCATCCTGAAGATCACAACTCGATGAGTCTTTAGTGGGTTTCCATCCCACCCAAGTGTAGTAGTTTTCTTTTTCTTATTTCATCAAATATATCTACTTTTCCTGGCTTTTACTACTATAGGCAATCTCACTGGACCCTGTCTCTCCTATTCAACTGAGTCATTTCTCTTCAAGTTGTCGTCCTTTTCATACTCTTAACCTCTGGCCATTGCTCAGCTTTTAATTCCAAGCTCGGATTCCCATCTTGATGTGCTTGGCTCATCCATGTTTGATTGATCTTCAGGATCCACCAGTTTTCCCTGACTGTCTCCTGCTGCTTTCCATATCTCCTGTGGTTTCTAGTCTTAATATAATGTATTACTTTAATACTTATCAAATGCTTATTATGTGATAGAATTATAAGCAACTTGAAGGTTTCAGCAATGCCTTATTTTTTTCAGCTTCTACAATGCCTACCACAGTAGTAAAGACATTACAGGTAATTGATTAACATTTGACAAAATTGTCTTAAATCACATACTGTTTTTCAAAAAATTCTTTCTCAGGGCCTTTGTTATAATACCTCTGTATAAATAAGTCATTAAATTTTAGGCTTTAATTAGAAAATTACAGTATTTGATAAGGAGAAAGTGGAGAGTAGCTGCTCAGTGTTCCAGATGTTACAGGCTGTCTCAAAAGCTGAGCCCCTAGGGAAAAAATTGGGCATTGGGTGCAAAGGAAATCAAAGAACACGTCAGAGTGATACTTCTAAAGACAGTGGAACCTCAAGATCAAGAGGGAATTTGGTAGCACAGAACAACACAGGTGGTACATGGGCTAAAAAAATAGAATAAGCTGGAGGGAAGAAGTACTGCCAGTCAGGAAGATAGGGAATCCAAATCATCAAGGCCAGGTGTCCAGGTGGATGTTCCAACAGGTATAGGGGACACTGTGGTGAGAAGACTGACGACAGGCAGCATTCAGAAATCCAGACAACATGCCTTGATGGGTTGTGAGATCGTGGTGAGGAGGCTTCAGCAGTGTGACCCCTGAAGCATACTAGATAGAACAGGCAGGCCCCGGGTCCTAAATGGATTTGGAAAGAATTAAGGCGGTGTATAGCATAGTGTTTCAGGAGCATAGGTGCTGGAGTTAGACTGCCTGGGTTCAAATACTTGTATTTAAGAGTTCTTAAGAGCTCAGTTTCCTTACCTGGAAAACCTCTTAGAGATGTTATGAGAATCAAATGTGATGATTTTGTGAACCTCTTGGCAGTACCTGGCACATAGTAAAGGTTCCATACTTATTAGATATTACTAGTATTGCCAGAACTGGATTATAAGTCTAGCTCCTAGGAATAAGTTCAAATAACTTGACGTTGAATTCCCTAAATAGAGAACCTAGAGACATATAATTTCATCATAACAAAGAACATGGTTGACTCAAAGCTTCCGATAGGGCTGAACATGTCTTAACATGTGCCTGGGCCCTGGGTGGCACTCAGTAACTATTTGTTGAACAAATGATGTAGCCACAGCTGAAGGAACCAGAGGGGTACAGAATTGCAGTGCATGCCAATAAGACAATAGAGTATTCCTTACCTTTGTTCCTTTTTGTCTAAAAAACATGGTAATTTGTCTTCATGGAGTAAGATTAAATATATATATCTTGTAAATATGTGGCTCTGTTCTCTTAGTCTAAAAAGATGATCAAGAGTAGGTGGAGAAGAGATAATCATTATAGAAAACCAGAGAATAATGTTGCTAAGTTTGGGTGGGAAAATGAAAATTTTTGCAAACAGGTGATTTTTTTTAATTCATAAAGGAATCAATTTTTCTTTCTTTAGAGAAAAATATGCAAAATTTGAGTACTTTCTCTTTTAGTGTGTGTGAGAGATTGGTTTACACTTCTGTTTTTCCATCTAATGTGTTTATCGTATTTCTTCACATCTTTCTTTCTTTGTATTTTATTGCATGAAGAATTTTCATGAAATTGTCGCTTTAAGACAAGACATGTTTTGCATCTCTAAGGTAATCTTGTCATCTTCTGAATGTTCCAAAAAATAAAGCCCATGGATTATGTGTATACATGTCTAAAATACAGGAAAAAAGAAAACAAAGATCTATTATGAGAAAACGAAAAACAAACTTAGAAAATTTTCCGAATAGATACTGTGTTTGATAAGAAGTTAGTCATAGTGAAGTTAGTGTCAGAAGGCCAGGTTCCAAGTCAAAACTTTTCTGGTTTTGGTAAATCTCTTTTCACCTTGATTTCCTTATTTATGGATTAGAATTTATCTGAGTTGATTTGCTTGCTTCACAGGAATGTTTTGGGGGGACTAAATTAAATAGTAGACAAAGTGTTTTTTAAATCAGTTTCCCAATATACTTTTGGAAAAACGCTAATATTCTGAGTTCCTTCAGGGAAGGGGGTTAAGGGGCTGGGGGTGTCCTCTTTAAGACAGGTTAGAAAATATTGTGTACTCTATCTAGGTCATCCATGTCTTGGAAGTGAATATAGTCTTTCACTTATTAAAGATTCTGGGAAGCTCCATAATTAAGAACTTGTTTCATTTTGAGAATATGCCAGTTTATTGCCTTTGGCCACAGAACCCTTACAAAAAAGTAAGATATCACCAACTGACCTTTTTGCAAATAGTGTTCTGTCTTCTAACCCTGTCCAGTGCACCCTATATAGTCACTCCAGGTTCCATTATCTAGTACATATATAAGAGATCAGAAGAATTATGTGTCTGCACAGATCATTGAACATTATAATAGAACGTTATGCTTTCTGGAATGCTGACATCTAAATATAGAAACTGGGCTGCAGTGATATGATTTGTTAAAAATTACGCTTTAAATCTAACACCACAATGAGATTGGATTTATGTGTTCCTGTTTCCAGCCAGGTAGATTAACAGGAAATAAAAAAGTGTTCCAGATGTGTCTCCATTGCTGTGCATTTGATAGGAAATTTTTAAAATTCCAGATGTTTGATCCATTTCTCAACTTTTATATACAATAAACACATCTTCCTCTACGAATTCCAATTTCCTTATTTTAACAAGCCGTTCTTTTAATTCTTGACTTTCTCCTAAACACTAGCTGAGTAATGGCTGGAGGGAAGGGGGTCAAGCTTTATAGGCAGAATGTTTACTAATACTGATTTTTTTTAAAGATGTCAGTTATTAATTTTCTGTCTTTGAAGCCTTTGTTGCTGGTTCTCAAATATTACATCCTTTTTCCTAAATTCAACTTGAAACTCTGGCCTTGGTTGGAGTTTAGGGGTGGGCACTGGGGTGCATACAAGATCCTTGCTGTTTGAGGGTCTTTCCCAAGATCTCTTGATAAAAATCACTCCCCCCACCCCCAAAATTACAGTGCTAATTTTAGCCATATACAAACATTGATCCGATGAAATCTGTGTATGAATCCAGATGGTGGATTTAGGAAATCTAGATTTTGTTTCTAAAATTTTCCATTCATACCTCTAATCTGAAAGATGCCCGGTGATAAGTTGAAAATATCACATATTTGTGTACTATTTCTACCTGGTGAAAAATCAAGAAAGGCTGGAACTATGTGAGAGATGATGAGAGGGTTTTTTAAGTGTTGTTTTCTGCATACTCCTTCTCCCCATCTGCATTTAGCTTCTCCACCTTCTACAGGAAAGGGAGAGGACACAGTATATTTATGGTATGTCTGCAGCAACCCTGGGATCTAAAGCTAGATTAAAGCATTTCCAGAATTGATGAAGTGCAGAATGACTGAGAGGTGTGTAGATAGGTCTGTGGGTATACATGAATACAGAAGTTATCAAGCCTCAGTTGGTTTTTCTGCTATGCAAACATTGAATTAGTCATTTAAAAAAATTTTCTTGAACCAGTATTACTTAATAGAATGCATATGACTTATAGCTAATTTAAGATGAAAAACGTGTAATGGTAAATTGTGCATTACAAGCTAACCACCTAAAAACTGAGTCCCTTTCTTGGTACCCAGGCACAATATGTGTATTGTTGTTAGCAGTTAATGAAGATGCTTCAGCTTATTATTCCTCCCACAAAATTTTGAACTATATTAAACCAGGCTCAATCGGTGCTAATTCACGCCACGACAAAAGTAACATCACACCCTACGTAGTTCAGATGGATGGTATGAGAAAACAATTCTTACCAGGAATGATCTGCACATTTCAGAGTTCCTGGACTCTAATGGGTTAAATTGGATTGTGGCCCCGTTGGTCCAAATGTCAGCCAGTGACCCCTATCCACAGAGCGTGGATTGTTATATCTGGTCTTTGTTGTTGAAGTAATATCGTGTGCATTTATTCTTCTCACGGTATATGTTAGCTTTATTTATTTTGCTCTAGGTTCATATCCATGTGCATTTCTAAAATTTTACAGATGAAATTCCCCCAACAAATGCTACCTCCTGAAAGATAACTAGTGAAGTATGAGCCTATCAAAGTCGTAGAGTTTCTCTGGCTGAACGTAAAATGGAAACACAATCCCACGCTACAACCCGACGATGCCCATCCTCACTCTGGGCCAGGGAGGCTTTCATGTGGTGCAACACACAGCTTCACCTGGGTGACCTCAGAGTCGAAGCCCCTCTGCCGTCACTGAAGTTCAAAAACACAGTAAGGGGAAAGGTGGGGCAGGACAAACTAGAAGATGTGAGTTTGGAGCAGTTCATACTTAACCTGACGTAGCCTCCATTAGGTGAGAGGCCAAAGGAGCTGTTCTTTTCTGCCACGTAGTGTAAACTTTCAGTTATTAAACTAAAGAGGGAAGTGTGACCCAGATCTTTTAAAGATCATTGAAAATCTGCCTGATAATAATAACAACTCACTTTTACTGTGTTTCAGGCACAATTCCAAGTATTTTGTATACATTAAATATTAAGTCTCAGTTGTATTACAAGATTAGACACACTTTATTATCCCATTTTGCATATGAAGAAATGGAGGTCAGGAGCCAGGAAGTGGCAGAGCTGGAATTCAAACTCAGTCAGTGTCTCCTGAAATATGCCCCAGGCCTCAAGGCTGTCCTTGTCCCCATACATGTCCTGGGCTAAATCAAGAATGAAGGAGAAGGGAGTTGAAAGGCCTTTTCTAAGTAAGGAGCTAAAGTACAGTGATCATTATCATCTGAATAGGCCATTTTCAGGGCTTATTTCTCATCTTCAGGACAATAATGAAATCATGGGAAATTAGGTTTTCACAATTCACATAAGGACAGTTGGCATGAGGGGAAAGGGGTAATTTAAAAGGAATATCCTCACTGTGACCTTTAGCTGCTGCTGCCTTGGTTATCTCTTGCTGGTGACTGTTTCCTATTAGCCTTTGAGACTGAGCTGAAGCTAGGAGTTTCTCCTTAGTAAGAGCTAGGTATACAATAAATACAAAGGAAGGACCTAGAGCATAGGAAATTATATGTTTCTTCCTATTAAATATGCTAAAGTATTTACAAAAGCAGTGGCCAAAATTTGTGTATTTTGAAGGAGTGGTACCTGAAAACCACCAGCACATCTTTGTTATACCCTTTGAACTTTAGGAAATCATTTTGCAACTCCTACCAATGGTGGCATTTCTGATATTCACATCCATATATTGGTATTTGTCATGAAATCATTGCTTATAATCATATTAGTCATCATCAGAATCCTGAGATTGCTTACCAGCAGATTCAAGTGAATTCAAGCGAAGGAGTCATGGCCTGTATTTTTTTCTGAAGAGAGGATATCAGCTTATATCATATTTGATGCAAAATGTACTGTCATTAAATATGTCATACATGTATTAGCATTTCTTCAATAAAATCATTCAAATCTTAAAGAATATCATTCATGTGCTGAAAAGTAAGGAGATAAAGGAATTCTTCATCTTTCAGTTAAGTTTACAAACTTGTGTTGGGCATTTAATATGTACCAGGCAGTAGGCTTACATTGACTGGGAACATAATCAATACAGTATTGGCCTTAAAGAGCTTGTACTCTTGTAGGTAAGACACATAGGTTCAGTAACTAAAGATAATGTGTTAACTGTTATGAAAGAGAATTGTACCAAAGACTATGAGAACAGAGACGTCCAAGTGAGACTGGAAGAGCCATGAAAGCTTCCTGACAGCTGAGTATTCTGGCCAGGCCAACAGCCTGGTTCAGGCTGAGAGAACAGTACGTATGAATCCATACAAAGGAAAGAAAGAGCGTGGCTTGTTCTGAAAATAGTTCAGTCTGCCTAGAGAGAAGGGTAGACACGTGGGAGAAGAAGAGAAGAAGCTGGAGATATTTGGGTGGGTGGGGGAAAAGGAGACGATAGTAAAGGGCCCCTTGTGCCTTGCTAAAGGGGTGCACCTCCTCCTGAAGCTGGTGGGGATTTTCTTATGGACTTGAAAGCAAGATGGTATGATCAGAATCACCTTTGGGAAGATCCCAGTGGCAGCCCTTTGACGAAGGTTTGGAGGAGAGCCAGACCTAAGACAAGGAGATCAGTCGGAAGGCTGTGGCAGATCCCTACGAAAGAGATAAGGCTCAAAAGGCCCAAAGCAGTAACGGTGAGGATGATGGTGAGGCATCAGCGTGAGAGAAGTGAAGGAGGTGGACTCTGTTAGATTCAGACACCATTTGGTTGTTGGAAGTGAGAGAGAAGTACCTATTTAGGATGACTCTCAGGTTTCTGACCTAGGTGGCTGGCCATTTACCAAGGGAGGAAACACTAGAAGAGTAAGTTTGGATGGAAAGACATCAGTTCCATTCTTGGACATGTTTTCCTTAAGTGAACATACCCAAAAGACAGTTGGAGTCTGGAATTTAGAAGAGATAGCTGAGCCTACCATATCAAGTTGGGTATTATCTTTAACAAGACTTTTTATAATCCTCTGCTCTCTACACAATGGCATTTTTAGCATCTGTCAGAGAATTACTCACTATTTTCCCTTCATAAGGCATTAGGTGATTCTGATTTCTAGGACCACTAAATGAAGCATAAATTGTAAGAGATTGTGATGCGAAAATGGATAAGATGTTGTGCTTTTCTCTCAACCCTGGCGAAGTGGCAGGAATGAGAATCAACAAAGCCATTGCCACAGTGCTATACCTCCAAGAAAGGGACCTCACTCACCACCACACGCACACCACCGTGTAATGGAATATTCTTCCTTCTGCTCTGCCTGCCGTTTAGAATTTAAATCCTGAATTCGTTTCTTTTAAGTTTATTTCTTTCTCTCTCAATATGAGCTAAATCATTTAGTCATTTCATAGAAAAGTAGTCAGAAGTTTTCATATTAAGACTGAATTGCTCCTAAATAACCTGTTTAAAAGATATATTGATTCTAATTTTCCTCTTTTCCACATCTCCTATGTTTGAGCATAATAATCCTAAAAGTAGAAGAAAGAAGGGGAAAATATGACATTAACTTATCACAGCTAAATATATGGAATGAATTCTAAACTCCAGATTTACAGGATAGCAAAACTATTAGTATTAAACACTATAAGTACACATGAAATATTATTTAATAGGAATCCAAAAAATATAACGCAAAATAGAATATACACATAAGCTAAAAGTTTAAATTAGTTAAATCTTTATTTCTTTTTTTATTTACAGAATATTGTTACTTTTGTAAAAGCCTTTGCTTTGGGTGACTAGTTTCCATTGATTACATAAGAATTCTTTAGGCAACTCGAGTCAGGGACATTTTTGTCTTGCTCTTCAAATAGCATTTCCTCCTAGACTTTGAAACAACCTATTCACCCCATGGATATGTCATCAATCTGTTATGTGTGAATGGACATTATTCTTTCCTGTACTTGACCAAATGTTTCATTTCCTGAAAATTAAATTACTTAAATGCAACCAACAGATGGCCAGAGAGTCCTGTAGTAGCTTACTTTGCCATGAAATTTATTATCCGAATTCCTGAGGTAGGCCTGAGAAGTTAGCAAAAGTTCTCTCTGAATACTACCATGCCATAGCTCATGTTGTAGTCGTCAAGCCATTTTTAAATTAATTCAGTTACTTTAGACATCAGGAGGAAGAGGTTGAAAAGCTATTCCATACTTTAGTTAGAAAGTTAAAACTGTGAGCCAGTCACATGGACCACTTTAGTTAAAGCTTAGAGTTGCTCTTAAGGTATTAAAAAAGTAGTATGAATTACGCATGATAATAGAAAACAATAGCTTTAATTTTTTTCTATTTCCAGTCTTTAAAGATTGTCTTCTCTAGGCTAAGGAAATACTTTTAATCAGTATAGTATAGAGAATTTGGATAAATAAGGCATGATTTTTTAATATTTTTTCCTTTTGTTGCTGTTGAATGTAAAAACAAGTTTGGTCATTGGGTTCAAAGCAAAAAAATACAGCTCATGAGTAGGAATCTATGGTGGCCTTCTCTCAACCATACATGATAAACTTTAAAAATATCAACTTCTTATATATCAGCCATGCAGAAAAAATAAGGTCATTTTGCTGTTGGAAAGACTTTTCAGCTACTACTCAATGTATTCTTTAGCAAACCTATAAAACATAAGAATTTTTGTAAAAGAGCAAGGGCCAAGTGCAACAAACATATGAGTTTAAACTTTTCTAAAACATATTTTTTTACCAGTTGTATATACATGGCTGTTAGGTCAATGCGTTCATTAAATATATTTGTATATATTTTGTTGTTGTTGTTGTTGTTGTTGTTGTTGTTGTCGTTGTTGTTGAGGAAGATTGGCCCTGAGCTAACATCTGTTGCCAGTCTTCCTCTTTTTGCTTGAGGAAGATTGTTGCTGAGGTAACATCTGTGCCAGTGTTCCTCTATTTTATGTGGGATGCCGCCACAGCATGGCCTGATGAGTGGTGCCAGGTCCATGCCTGGGATCCCAACCCACAATCCCAAGGCCACTGAAACAGAGTGTGTGAACTTAACCATTATGCCACTGGGCCAGCCCCATTGAATATATATATTTTTTAAATCTATATATACCTAACTATATTCAAAGTCCTTTATCAAGAAATAGCAAAATTTTCCCTTACCATTTTCATAAAGATGCTATTAGAGGACATTTGTAGAGTCCTTCAGACTTTACAGTGAACATGGCACAAAATAGTTGACAGTGAACAATCTCATTAATCCATTCCATGCTTTTGGCCTAGAACATTCTGGGAATGCACCAATTAGAGAAACACATATAGAAGTCTTACCCTCTTTATAGGTTCTCAAGTCATGTTGTAGAGTAGGGAGAAGGAAAAAGGAACATTGGATGAAGGACTTTAGTACCTCTAAGAACTCCCATCCTTAGATGAATACAGGTAGAGTCACATGAGGGTTGACATTGCTTATATATTAGGATAATTTAGGTAGGAGAGCTTCCTGGTCATCTGCTGACTTCTTCTTCTCTGCCAGCCTTCACAGTCTAAGACAAGGTCAGCAGAAGCAACAGACTGAACAGCAGCACTCTGTCCTCCCCTGTCCTTCCTGGACCCCCTAAGGTTGCTCTCCTATAACCTTAATCTCCTTCACACTCTAGTTTTTCCTCTGTCTACACACAGGGGACCCCCTTGCCTGGCTGCCTGCTTCTGTTGGTCTGCTTCTTTCCTCTTCATTGTTCCTGTACCCCACCCAGACAACAAGGCCTTGGCCATTTAAGGAAGCCAAATCCCCCAGAACACTGCTTAAGTGCTTAAAGTTAGAGTAAATAGAAAAGAGAATCAGTTAAGAAGATGCTCGAAAGAGAAAGGCACACTTGGCTTATCTCATAATGGACTTGTCCCAGGAGAAGCACAACTCAGGCTGGACTCTCATGTCATCCTTAAAGCTTCTGCTATGAATGTTGATTTAAAAGAGGACAGCTGAGACACCTGGACACCCAGAGGCTGATGGTCTGTCCAGCTGGTGTGACTTCTCTATCAGAGAAGGTGATATAAGGAAAAAGAAATGAGACAGCCTGGGCACAGGTCCAGGTATGAACAATGCTATCACTAGTATTCCAGGGATATATGCAGTCATTAATGAGAGTCTCCCACCTGAGGATCTGGTGCTCCCATAATGGTCAAAGCCAACTAGTTATCTGGCCGCGTTTATAGGCAATCAGGACAGATAAGGTAAGAATAATGCGAGTGCGAACTTTGTTAATCCCACCCTCTTTCCATGTGCTTCAGTTGTGACCAGGAGAGAATAACTCTGGAGGCCTAGTCTGTCTGAAGTAGCCAGACTTGACCAGTTAACAATGTGACAGTTTCAAGAACAATGATTCCAGCCCTCTAGAGGTGAAAGGCTATTGGGTAGATGTGCAGGCATCTGCTCTGACCACATTCACAAACTTGCTATTCCATGACCGCTTTATGCTGCATGATTGGACCCCAAGGCATCAGAATCAAAAAGACCCATCAGATGTCTGAGGCAGACACCGAAATTTCCATGGTAGTGGAAGGGCGGCCTGAGAGACAGGTTATCATCCTGGGAGCATCTGCTAACCATAGCAGGGCTCCATATCCAGTTGTTGCCAGGCTTTCCTTGCCAGTGGGTAGCGCGGAGGATGATGACAACGCAGATTCACCCACAAACCCTTCTGCTGCTCACCACCCAGCATCCATCTGTGAGCTCTGAACAGTGAGCCATTTCAGGTTTCACGTGTTTGTAAAAATTTCATTTTACATACAATTTTATCCCTCTGAGATTTTTTTTTCTAAAATAAAGCATTTATTTTTTTTCTCTGTTCAGCTGTTAGCACATTTAAGTTAGTCCATATTTTTTTATTCAGGTAGTTTTGTTCATGATGATTTTTTTTTCTGTTTCTCATTGAAATATAAGTGGAATATATAACAGTTTTTTTAATATTAGGATTTTTGTTATTGTGCACAGAAAAAAACGTAAAGGTCAAATGATCAAAGGCTTTTACTGATGACCACAGATCAACATTCACACTTAAGCATCCTCACAAGGGCCCATCTAATGTTAACAGTAATTTTGCTTGACGTGTATGACAATTAGCATGTTGAGCTAAATGCAGCCTATTGTTGTTAGCCATTGCTTTATCATGGAAATATTTATTGAGTGCTTAAGAGCCATGCAGGATTCCCATGTAGCATGGTGTCTTGGACAAAGCAAGGACTTAATAATAATTTTTTTTTTGCTGTTTTCATGGCGATCTTCGCTCTGTATAAGAGCTTCTGTAGCAAACTACTGCAGCCTCCAGTAGCAGAGCAGTTCCAAAAAGTTTTGACTAATGTGCGTCATCAGTGCAGTCGGAAGCACACGTACGAAGTTCATCTTTTCTGTTCTACATGAAATTTCTACCAAGTGTGTAGAGATGGCCTGGTATGCTTATTTAGGATAGTATGCTTAATATTGGAGATGATCCTAAGAAATTACACATCTCTCAATATGATATTCTAATTAAAACCTATTTAGCAATTCACTGTGCTGGAACTTGGATTTTTAGCATAGGAAAAATAATTTCGCTATGCATAGAGAGTAAAGATGTATTTTTTGGAGACATTAGAATTTCAAAAATATAAGGCAGCACATGTGGAATTTAGAGGTGTTAAAAATCTTAAGTGTGGGTTTCTCCATAGCTTTAAGCTTGAAGAGTTTTGTATCATCAACGAGCTTGCCAGATGGTATCAAAAAACTCATTTTCTTCAAGTGCTTTATTTATCTTTAATAGAACCTTCATCACCCTGGTGTTGTAAATTTGGAGTGTATGTTTGAGACGCCTGAAAGAGTGTTTGTTGTTATGGAAAAACTCCATGGAGACATGCTGGAGATGATCTTGTCAAGTGAAAAGGGCAGGTTGCCAGAGCACATAACGAAGTTTTTAATTACTCAGGTAAGAAATCAGTTAGAGACAGAAAAAAAGATAATATTTAATATCAAATGTTATCACTGGCTAACTGCAGCTTTCTAAGCGTGTTGTTCAGTGCCACGCTCCAAAGTCTAGACTGCACTCAAAAAGGTCCCAATGACTTATTGTATTATCTACTTTATATCTGTGGTCTCTGGAGTCTGGTAGACCAAATGAGTGATGTGTATGCGGGCCCATGTGTTAAACCTACTCATGAAATTTTAAATTGCATAGTGGCCGAGTCCTGATTCTTTGAAAATATTCAAGAATGGGCATCCCCGTCACATATTATTGCGTTCTTTGATCTCCACCTGTCTTGGTTGCTGTAGGAATAACATAATCTACTTTTTCCACTGAAGTTCCCTTAGAACCTGCTATGTTGCTCTAGCTCATTTCAGTGTCTTGAGCATAAAGAACCTAAGCTGTTCATTGTGTGTTTTCTCTTGGCCCTTTATTTATGTCCCAGTAGAAAACATTTTGAAATAAACTGGTAGACCCAAATAAAATGATGTTGATGATTTTCTTCTTTATAGATACTTGTGGCTTTACGGCATCTTCACTTTAAAAATATCGTTCACTGTGACCTCAAGCCAGAAAACGTGTTGCTCGCATCAGCCGATCCTTTCCCTCAGGCAAGTACAAAAGCCTTGCTCAGCAGCAAGTCAGCTGACAGCGACACTGGCCCTCTGGCAGCATCCTGTCACCTTTTTTCCTCAAAACCTTTATTTGTTTTAAGTTTTACCTGTTCCTTTTCATCCATTTGCTATCGCATATTTTTGGGACCACAGCTTTGTCACCCTGGCTTCTGAGTTCACCCTGCCTTGCTAATACACACGGTGCCTTCTGCTTCTGCTGTGTGCAGATGCTGAAGAACTGGCAGCCCTGGGCCAATGTTGAAAGCACTGGCCTGAGAATGAGGACACTTAAAAGGCCCAGGATCCTCTCAGCTCTCTAATGTTGACCAAGACATTTAAGTTGAGTGTTGCTCTCAGGGAAAAGGGCAAAATTGCTTCTTTTCCTCAGCTCAGACGGGGCAACTGGATCCCCCCCCAGGGTCTTGCTCTAAAGTGACCTGACCAAGGTGGCTGTCCTGCCTCGCCTCCCTGATACCTTTAGGTCCTACCGACGTGCCTGTGCAGAGCTAACTTTGAGGCTTGTAGCGGATGACATGCCGTGTCCCTGTTTCTTCGACCTTTATTTATATTAAGCCCCTGAGTTAGATCCGTCACTTCCCCGATTTGCATGGTGTTTTCCTGCCTTGTACAACAATATTACCTGCTTCTTAGTATATGTATTTTCACATTTATCTCTTGGTTTTGTGGGGGAGGAAGGAAGAACATTTAAGTGATATTTTTATGAATGAAAATACACTTTGCATCAGTACATAAACCAACATCTTCAAGTACACGAAATGGAAAATGGCTATGACTTCTACCATGAGAAATCCGTACAATATATGTATGTATTACAGTTGTCTTTGGTGGAGCTGGGCTATAAGAGACACACAGACACAGTTTGTGACCTTACCATTTCTGCAAACCATTATTATCAACAGGTGAAACTTTGTGATTTTGGTTTTGCCCGGATCATTGGAGAGAAGTCTTTCCGGAGGTCGGTGGTGGGTACCCCCGCTTACCTGGCTCCTGAGGTTCTGAGGAACAAAGGCTATAATCGCTCTCTAGACATGTGGTCTGTTGGGGTCATCATCTATGTCAGCCTTAGTGGCACGTTCCCCTTTAATGAGGATGAAGACATACACGACCAAATCCAGAATGCAGCTTTCATGTACCCACCCAATCCCTGGAAGGAAATCTCTCACGAAGGTAATAGCTTCCATTCAAAAACGATAATGGTTCAATCCGTCAGTGTGATATTAGTAACTCAGCTGTGAATTATTCAGTGGATAAATGCTCATTGTAGACTGCCTACTGAGTAGGGGCACAAATTAATTGAGGTGGCTTGAGAAGTAAAGAAAAAAATGGAGACTGAAAATTTCTTCTGATGAAATGTATATATATTATAGAGAAATTGAGAAATACATATTAAGAGGTAAATGAAACAAAGAGAAACTTAATATGTTGGTGTACTTCCTTAGAACTTATAAGTATTTATACATTGATTTAAAGGTAGTACGTAATCGTTACCATGAGTAATCTTTACTTACTGTATACCTATTTCTGTATTAAGCATTTTAATCTATTATGGACACAAGAACATTATGATGTTGATATTTTAATTATCATATTACATATATTGTACCAAGTTCTTTATGCACTGATTTCTTTTGTGTGACATTAGAGTGTGTATAATATTTTATTTAACCATTACCCTGGTATTATATTTTTAGATTGTTTCTGTTTGTTCAGTATTAGATAATCTTTAAAAATAATTTCTTAGAGTAGTGGACTGCTTTTTCTTGAAGTAGTGGAACAAATGATACCTACTCTCTGGTACCATGGAGGTGTGCTGGCCTTGCTATGGAAATATAACCTATTTAGGCCAGCAATGAATAGCTATAGATTGTGAATGCTTAATAATCACTGATAATGCAGACCAGAGGCATAGACATCAATGGCTCAGGAAACTCTTGCTGAGAAAGCGCAGTATACGTACATCGTAGGTAAAAGGAAAGTAAAGGACAGAACATAAAATGTGCTTCAAAGAACTTGAAGCTAGCTGGAAGATGACTTATATGAATTTTGGAAAATGATTATTTCTTTCCTTGAATTGTCAGCTAGGTATAAAATCAGGGTCTTCAAGTTCGGAGGAAGAAGGATCGCTGTGGACATAACCAGTTCAGAATTGCATTTTCAGAGGAGATGGAACTTAGGCCAGTCACTAAAAATGGAAAAGGAAGAGATGTGGCGTTTCAGAAAGCGAATTACATGGAACAATTTGAAAGGCATTTATATTTGACCAGGAAGTAGGCATTTTACTTGGCTATGGATATATCTGAGCACTACAAATTTCCTGCCACTCGGACAAAGTGATGCAGAGTCCAGCTCAGGTGGAACCCCACTTTTCTAAATGACTCAAGTATCAGTTTGGAAATTAACTGGCTTCTCTCCTGGATATCTTCCCCTGACTCATCCTTGCCTTTGAGGCACGGAAGTTGTATTATTTGCCAACCAAGGCCGTGGGTGACAAATGAGTTACCTAACTGCTGGTGTATGACAGAACTGATACTTGAATAGAAAGAAAAGTTAGTTAAATTATGTCATAATATTAGCTGGGGTGTCGCAAAAGTACTTACTGACCCAGATTCTATCCCACTGTCTTGAGAACAAATAATTCTCTGGTTAGCACTTATAATGGGGGCTGGTACCAAATAATTTTAAGCATGTCAGATCTGATAAATACACAAGCAAACTAGAATCCGGCAGAGGATGGCACAACGGATAGAAGTAAATTTTCAGTTTCAGGATACTTGAACCCACACCAAAACTATTAAGAATCCAGATATAGGAAAATAAAAATCTAGGCATCTCAGTGACTCTAAAGTCACAGGTCAGGGATTGTCCTATCTGCCGTTTTCATTAGCCATCACTTACCTTCCTTGAGTTTCAGCTCGTCATCTGTAAAACAAGGTGATGATTCCTGCCTATATAATGAGGCTGTAATAGAGACTGAATGCGATAACGGATGGGAAAGGTGTCTGTAAAGGCAGGTGTGGGGTGAGCCAAAGATTTTGATTTAGGAGGAGAATAACAGAACACTAAGCTAAGCAATTACTCTGGCGGGCAACCAAGAATTGTATAATTTTAGAAATTATATGCAAACTTATGTGCATGTTTCCCAAGTGTTCTTCAGACATGTTGTTAGTTGTATTTTTTTTCTTTGAATGAAAAAGGAAAAGATAAATGGAAGTAGTAAGATCTTTGTAGTATACATAGATGTGTCAGATTGAAAAAATTCCTTTATCGTGCATTTTTTTCTGTTAGTGTAGACATGGACTTGATACAATATAATACTATATATTGGAGTGCTTGAGCTGTCATTGTGCCATTTGATCCTCACAACAATTCTCTAATAGGTGACTTGCTTTAGTCTCTGTATTAGAGAGAAGCCAGAAGGGTTAAGTGAGTTGCCTAAAGTCACACAGTGGTAGGGCTTGGACTTGAAATCATTTATTTGTCTCCATTCTTTACACCATATATCTTTTCACACCAAGAGGTGCTTATTTCTTAGGGCTTGATATTTAGGGACCTATTAGAAATATTTTAGACTCAATTTTTTTTTCCTATGATAATATAATAAGCTGAGTACTGGCATTCTGGAGATATGCTTACTAATAATTTATCAGTGAGTTAATCAGGACTCTTGCATGCAAATAATAGAAGCCTATCTCTGGCTAACTTAGGCAGAAGATAATTTATTGACTCACACAACTGGGAAGTCCATAAGGTGATCCTCATTCATCTGGATCCTGTGGTTTAAGTATCACATTTCTCCATCTCTCAGCTCTCCTTTCTTTGATGGCTCCATCCTCAGGTGGACTCTTCATGTGGTGCAAAGTGAGCCTCCAGCAGCTCCAGCCTTACATGCTACTCGCTGTATACGATCTCAGAAGGGAAGTGTAATTATCTCCCAGTAGTCATAAAGTCTCTGAAAGGGGCGCTGATTGGCTACGCTTAACTCCTGTAATACCGTGGGAACAATCACATTGTCACCCCAGGAGACTGCCTCTGATTGGCCGACATGGATGATGGTAGACCCCCTCCAGGCTGGAGAGAGGACGACCTGCAGGGCAGAGATACTAGGCAAAAACAAACACAAAAGCATTAACAGATGCCCGTTATAAAAATAGATTTTGTGTGTGTGAATCAAGGTATGATTTGAAAAATGAGAAAAAATTCAAGGAAAACTTAGCAAATGTTACAGGTAAAATGGAGATGGTAAAATTAATTAAACTTTCAAAGAAAAAAATAATACCAGCTAACACTTCTACAACATTTGCACTGTAGCCAAGCACTACTTTAAACACTTTACATATGTGAACTCATTTAATCATCACCAACCTTTGGGCAGAAAGTGTACTTGTTTCCATTTTAAAGTTGAGGCATTGCAGACGGAGAGGGTTAAGTGGCTTGCCTGGGCAGGGCCAGCACGCAAATCCTGTCAGCTGGCTCCAAGGAGATGCTCTTATCCACTATGTTTCCTGTCTCTTCATTATCCTTCTGATGGATTTAGCTGTAGTATCACATTACATTTTTAATATGCTTTCACTAGCTTAGAACTAGAGTAGCAACACAATTTTTAATAATGTCTAAAAATACAGGGAAACAGTATCACGTCATGATAAAGAGCTGAGTTGAGAGCTCTTCCACTTAGTATCTTGGTGACCTCATCCATCCAAGTTACTTGTTCGCTTTAGGTCTCAGTTTTCTTGTCTAAAATATGGTGATACTAATTCCTAGCTCACTGGGTTATTTTAAGTATTAAATGAGATTGCACTGGAAGGTGCTTAACACAGTGATTGACGTAACTAGATTGCCTTAAATATATTGAACACTTTCTATTTCCCAATCACTTCACATTTTCTGTCTGTATGTATGTGTTTAGTTATATGTACACACACATATATATATATAACTATAATTATATAAACTTATATATGTAACTAAACACACACATATTTAATTACAGTTATATATATATAACTAAAAGCTTACATACATTACATATAGTTATACAAATGTAACTAAGTAAGAATGCATATATGCAATAAAATGTCCCAAATATGATTACAAATAATTGCACAAGGGGAAACTCTAGGTAATCCTGGGAAGGGAGTTTGAGAACATTTCACTGCATTCTAAGGCAGTGTTGTGTGTTCCACCTTCTTTCACTTCATCATTGTGACTATCTGGGTGCCCATCTGGCATCGTCCAGTTTATCCATTACTACTCATCCAGAATTAGACATGGCCTCCCTCTCACTTCCAGCTTTATCTCCTACTAGGTTAAGCTTAGCCCTCAGCACATCCATCCTATGACCTTTCTTGGTTCCTTGAAAGAACCTGTGCACCTATTTTAAAATAGTTACTTGATTAGGCAAATTTATCTTATGGAAAAGGCAGCCCATTATCACTTAAACAGTTTTTAGATAATCAGATGAAACTAAGGAAAATTGGGCCTTGCGTGATTGTATACCAATATTCCTTCCTTTCATTGCATTTTTTGCAACTCGAAAAGAACAAGAGATAGGCCAAGCTATCCTTTATGTTTGTCACATCTGGTGCATAATAAGGGTAAATCCAGGATGGACATTGCCAACAATCAGAAAATTGCAAGCAAGACTCAGTTTATGACTTAAGAAGTAGGTACCAGGGGTGTAGAGCTTAGAAATGGCAAATAGAAAAATTAGCTAATAGTCAGAACACAAGAATATTTGCAAGGCAGGGGATGCCTAATAAGTTTACCAAAGACCCTCCTAAGATTATGGCTCATTTTAGAGCAGGCATTTTTTAATTTTGGCGTGCCCACAGTTAATCAGAGGAGCTAGTTAAAAATGGAGATTCCCAGGTTCCATCCACGTAAACTGCCATCCTACGCTGAGAATAGAAGCCCATGGATCACAATTTCAAAAACGGTGCTCGAGAGCCCTAGTCCCCTGAGAACTGCGACAGCTGACAGTGCTCTAAAAAAATTCTAAGTTTCTAATATTCAAATTTAGATAAATTATAAAGTTCCTCTCTCATTCCTAACATCATTTTGCATCCACATCATCTCCTTTATCAAATATTTAATATCAGGACATGTAATTTGTTCGAAATGTCAAATGTATTTCAGTATAGATTGCCATGAATATAGTAAGAATAGAAAAAGAAACACAAGCTTCTTTTGTCAAGAAGAAAAACATATGTAAACTCCAGGAAATACAAAAGTTGTATAATAAAGAAGCAACTAACATGTGTGTCATCATTTTGAGCAATTAGAGAAATGTAGGAAAAGAGTATCCTTTTAACACCTGAAAATTCTCTTTTGAGTGGGCAAAGGTTTACAACTTTGAGGTTATAGGTTATAGGCAATAGGGAATATGTGTTATAATCCTTTAGCTCATCAGTTTATAATAGTTGTATATAAATTATTCCACATATTGCTTGTTAATTTTAAATTTTATATAACCTTCAGACCAAGCATGTCTGACCTCATTATAATTATGCAAAAGAATGTAAATAATGAAACTTCTCCAGCACTGGGGAGGGGGAGGACAGAGAAGAGGTGAAGAGAGCTGTAAGAGGGGGCCAGCCCCATGGCCGAGTGGTTAAGTTTGTGTGGTCTGCCTCGGTGGCCCAGGGTTCACCAGTTTGGATCCAAAGCGTGGACCTACTCACCGTTCATCAAGCCATGCTGTGGCAGCAGCCCACATAGAAGAACCAGAATGACCTACAACTAGGATGTATAACTACGTACTGGAGCTTTGGGGAGAAAAAAAATAAAGACAGACTGGCAACAAATGTTAGCTCAGGGCCAATCTTCCAAAAAAAGAGAGAGAGCTGTAAGAGCCCTTAAATGGGGTTCTGCCTAGGTGAATGGACTGAGTTAATATAAGTTTACGTTTATGATTTAATGCATGATTTAATCGTGAGTTAATACTTTTTTTTTTTTTTAAAGATTTTATTTTTTCCTTTTTTCTCCCCAAAGCCCCCCAGTACATAGTTGTATATTCTTCGTTGTGGGTCCTTCTAGTTGTGGCATGTGGGATGCCGCCTCAGCGTGGTTTGATGAGCAGTGCCATGTCCGCACCCAGGATTCGAACCAACGAAACACTGGGCCGCCTGCAGCGGAGCGCGCGAACTTAACCACTCAGCCACGGGGCCAGCCCCGTGAGTTAATACTTTTGAATAAATGTTACATATATGTACATGTAACACATTGTGTGCCAGGCACTGTTCTAAATTACAAAAGTGGCCAGTACCTTAACCTAATGTAACTAAATTAATTGGGGAAAAGAGGAGGACAGTAAGGCAGAGAAAATTGAAATGAAATGGTTCATTGTCCTTAATGGAAGGGAATCTGTTTTGTTTTGTAAGCTGGTTCTTCTCAAACTGTGATAAAAGACCAGTCTTATTTTATTTTAATTTCCAAACATAAGGACCAGTATTTTGTAAAATATAATAAGAATGTGACAGCAATGTCAAATTCCTGTAAAAGTTTCTGAAGACTTCATCTCACTTTCTATACTTAGCTCATCAGAGACCAATAAACAGTTCAGAGTGAGAATGATTCACGGCCCACATTTTGAGTAGCACTGATTTAAAGGTCATCAGAAGAGATTTTTTTAAATAGTTAAAAGAGAGCGGATCTCTGGGGAGCAGGTCTAATAATGAGGTGTGAGGTTTCTATTTTTCATTCCGAACTCTTCTCACTGATAGAGTTAGATCTTTTGCCAGGTGCATATGACATTTCATAAAAAATAATAAAAATGAATGAAAGTACCTGGAGGCAAAGAAGTTTCCATAAATATATGGAGTACAACCTTTTGTATAAGTATAGTTCTTCCATGCCTGGTCTAAAAGTTGTCTAAAATTTTAAATATACAAACAATATATATAATATTTTATGTATGAGTGTTATTCACCGAAGAGCTAGAAGGTTGTCTTTCCTTTTCTATAATGCCAGTCCTTGCGTCGTGGCTGAGAAGATAAACAAGATGTAATTTTCAGTCTCTAAACCCATCTATGCCCCCACAAAGGAGAATTTTCAAGTGCAAAAGTCAAATCCTCTTTTCCTACATTCCTTCAGTTGCTCAAAATAACACACATCTTAAATTATTATTCTTTATATATGACTTTATTATACTGCTTTTATTTTCCCAAGAGTTTATTCTTAGTGGAAGAAAAGAAGCGACATAGGTACCGAGTGACGTGGATCGTATAGCTGGTAAATTGAGATATAACTTGCTTCCGTGCAAGTCGTCTTACTGGGAGAATGACGCCAGACTTGCAGCGAAAGGAAAGCATTCGTTAGAGGAAAAGAGCATTGCCATCATCAGATCGAATTGATGTGTTCAATTAGAGACACACGGTAAATTTGAGGAAGGTTAGTAATAGACCATGAAGATCACCAGAGAAATGACTATTTTCTTCCTTCTGAGTTTTGATATTCCTTTATGTGCCATTAGGGAGGCAAGCAGGCAGTAATCAACACAGAGGCAACCTCTCGGAAATTGTCTCACAACGAGCCCCTGCCCCCCCGCAGACACAGATCATTTTCTGTGTTCACAGGTGAAGTCTGGAGAAGCACCTAATCTCAGGTCACCTGCTGGGTTGTTACTGCTCAGCTTCAGAGTCACATGGTTAGTTGGTATTAGCAAGAATTAAGATCAGACACGAAAACTTGAGATACCATATATAAAAAGAAAAAGAAGGAAATGCCCTTGCATTAATCCTATCACTTGTCTTTAGTTCAGAATAATCAAATCGTGATGGTGCACTGGGAAACAGGTTTTTTCCACTTGTGTGTTCTGACAGCCTCAGTGATGGTGTTTCTGCCTCTTGCTTTCCCCGATAAGCACAGCTATAGTTTCTTCTTCTAGTTGGTCTCAATCCTCTGCTAACATTTATGTACAGTGTAGAATATATGGCATCTCCGGGCACAGAACAGCTATCCTAACATACCAGTAAATTCATCAAAGCGTCTAAATTTTATTTTAAAAGGAATCTTTGCCATTCAACGTGGTAAATTCAAATAAAATTGGTCACAAGTGTGTTTTCTCCCTCAGAAATTGGAGATGAAAAATACAGCCGCTACAAACACAAAGCAAAGCTAAATAAAAGCCTAGCACCAATGCCACATGGTATGTTTTCAGAATCCCACAGTGTTCCAGAACGCTAAACACTTAAGTTGGAAGTAGCACTTTGCCATCAAAAGGAACCAGCTGTAGGTCCCTCTTTCACTACGTATTGTTCAAAACAAAAAATAACCCCATTGAAAATAAGCCTCGCATAGATGAGACCCAGAAGTCCAATGGTATGAGGAACAAAAGAAAGACAATTGTCATTTTAATAATTAAACTGTGTTTGTAACAGTTTATGAGACTTGCAGATCCAGCAAGCCTGCTGAATATTAATGAAGAGATTATTTGTCAACATATTAGCACGATTGTCAGCCATAACCGCAAGGAGGAGAGCGAGCGGACTAGCCAGTGAACTGCTGAAAAGGCTTGACTACGTGCTGGGAAATTCCATTCCTCCTGATAAACTAAAGTGAATTAAGTGGGTCAGAACTTCCACTGGGCTTTAACATTTTAAACAATCTCTACTTGAAATTCTTAAATTACTTCCGTTTAATTTTTTTTTAAATACGCATTTTGTTCAGTAACTTTAAAATTATGAACCAAAGGCATATAACGATTTTAAAAATCTACCAGTAGAGTGAATTTTTAAATATATGTGTATATGTGTATTTATACATGTATATTTCAAAATTCAAATGAAGTCATATCTGAAAAGATGTCCCACTGGGAAAGGAATGATTTATTTTGATAGCAAGTAAAATAGAATTAATAGAATTTTCTCTAATAAATGATAACTTGTAGAGACAAATAGCTTAGAAGAAGTTTTACTAAGAATGTTGGCATTATAAGCGCTCAAAAATTGCCTGTTTATTTGCCCCCAAAACTGAAATATTCCTATATATTCTAACAATAAAATTAATTTCATTTCTAAACGTATATATCATATTTGACTTGAAATATGAATATATGAATATATGTGAAGTACATTCATATGGATATATGAATACATATCCGAATATTGTGGAGGCGGGTAGCGGAAGAGCAAAGGTTAAATATTCTGTGAATTTGCTTTCTTCCACAGTGACAACACAGAATAATATTTCAAAATACAGGATGTTAAAAGTCTTATCTAGGGGCCAGCCTGTTGGTGTAGTGGTTAAGTTCATGTGCTCCACTTTAGTGGCCTGGGGTTCATGGGTTCGGATCCTGGGTGCAGACCTACACACTGATCATCAACCCGTGCTGTGGCAGCATCCCACCTACAAAATAGAGGAAGACTGGCATGGATGTTAGCTCACCAACAGTCTTCCTCAAGCAAAAAGAGGAAGATTGGCAACAGATGTTAGCTCAGGGCCAATCTTCCTCACCAAAAAAAAAAAAAAATAAAAATAAAAAAATCTTATCTAACTCCTAGTCTGCTCCACAGTACCAATCCAGTGAGCAGTTATCCAGAATATTTTTAAATTGCTCCAGTGTTGAAAAATATACAATTTCATGAGGAGCCCTGCTTTTTTCTTAATTTGACATTTGGACAATGAGCAAAAATGTCTGTGTGTTTATACCCAATAGTAGAACAAGCCCACTCCTTTTTCCAAATAAAGGCTCGTCTCAGAGATTTGAAAGCAGCCATCATGGCACCCCTGACCCTTCCCTTCTCCTGAGCGATCAGTTTTTCCCTCAGCCTCCTGTTCACTCTGGTCCAAACACTCTCCTCTTTGTTTATGTTCTTTTGAAATCAAATCCCAAAACTGTTCTAACTGAAAGTTCAGTGAGTCTGGTTAAGAGTAAAGCCACCACTTCCCTCGTTATAAAGAAAACATTTTTTTAGCATGGCATAAAATAACAGTTGATTTGGGGCCCATAAGTAGACTCATGTTAAGTTTGCTGTGGATGCAGAAGCCTGAGTTCTTCCTCATCATGTTGTTGACGAGGCAGGTTTTCCAATTCTACGCTTGGACCTTTTTTGGGGGGTGGAGAGGTGGGACCTAACTGACGGACTAGTTTCATTTGTCCCTGTTAAATGCTGTCCTGCCAGTGTGGCCCCTAGCTCTAGACTGTAGTTATTTTGGAACTTGTTTGTGTCGTCCAACTTGTTTGCTCTTCCTGCCGGCGTCCTCTGAGCGGAAGCTGTCCTGAAGCCCGTCTCTGTCTTCCTTCCAGACTACTGACCAAAATGGGGCTGAGGACCGGGAGCGTTCTCTTTGTTGACGTGCATCTAGCCAGGGTCTTTGGGGCAATATGAAACCAGTTATTGACTACTTTCAGTGTTCTCATACCTCTAGCCCATTGCTGTTCAAAATGTGGTCTGAGGCACCACTTGGGAGCCATTAAAATACAGACTCTCAGGTCCCACCCCAGAATCAGGACCCTACGGAATCAGAATCTTCAGTTTACGATCCTGGGATTATTCACGTGCATGTAAAAGTCTGCACTGCTTGGCATAGCCATCCTCACCCCTGGCTGCACTCAGTAGCAACACCTGAGGCGCTTCTGAAACAACCACCACCTGGAGGCCCCTCCCCTAAAGATGTCCCCTTGACCTTTGGCTTGAGTATCAGCGTTTATAAAAACCTGGGAAACAAAAAACCTCACCCAAGGATTTTAATGTGCAATGAAAACAAAACAAAAATTCCACCCTGAACATCATTAGAATAATATAAATATATTTTGATTTCTGCTTTAAATTTTGAATGAGTTTGGCATCCGTTTGGGGGTTGCTGTGTGCGGTGTTTAAACAATTCATAATTTCTAAGATTGTGTTTCTAGTCTTCAAGAGGAAAGGAAATTGGATGTAGAGCAAAGAAGTAACCATTGATAGAATAACCTTCTACAGAGGAAAGACCTGGAAAAGCAAAGGCACCGACTTGAGTCTCTAAAGGTCTTGCACTTCTTTTGGACCACGGGACTCGACTCAGGAAGGAGTGAGACGATGGTTTCCAGAGGCCTTGTTTGCAGCCTCTGAGAGGAGCAGCCCAGTTAGTGTTGCCGGGCAACAGCTTGCTGGGTTGAGAGCTGGAATGTGAAGGGTTGCAAAAGGATTTTTAAAATAAATACACAACTTACCATCAGCATGAAGCCAACCAAAGGGAGAAGTACTGAGCACTACGCTGTGGCAGGCAGTGAGGCAGAAGGGAAAGGGGAAAAAGAAAACACGACCTTGAAGGCAAGAAGCTCAGTGGTTGCAGGTGATGGCACCATCACTAGAATGATAGTTCTGATCGGATTTCTAATTTGAAAATTTGTACCTGAATAATTTGTGGGTGCATAGAAGACAGTGTGGAAAAAATAAAAGTGAAAAGTACTGTGTCTGAACAAAACAGCTCAGCTTCAGGGTTTCACAGGTCATTTCTCTTCTGCAAAATAACCATTGTAAAATAAATATGATCCGTATTGCAGACAGTCTTAGCATTATTCTGATTTTCTGACAGAAGTCACTGGTCCTGTGATCTGTTACATTTTGTAGAGTTGTGATGTCCTACCATCCAGGAATATTTTTAGCCAACGTATACAAACCATATGCACATAATGTGGATATTAAAATTTAGAGCTGAGAAAATGGCCATTTAAATTTCTAATTAATATATTCAATCTACCAAGTGCTATTTAGCAAGCATTTTTGTAATGCATTAAATGATGCATTTTATTTTAAATATTTATGAAACGTATGTGCAAAAATGAATACACAATCTGTGTGACCTTAAAGGAGCTAAAATCCAGTGTGGGGAGAGGAGGGAGACGGGCATGTCATGAAATAGTAAAAGATGGCAAGTGGAAGATGACAAAGGTGTGACCTGAGGAACCTATTACGGATTTAAATATGTCCAGTTCCATTTTTTGTAGGATTTTCTCCAAGATTTGGATGTCATTAGTTTAGCCATAAGCAATGGCACGTGCACACATCCCTTCTGCAGACACAGGACCTGTCGTGTCCATACACGTGGTGTCTGCTTTGAAATGGAGAATGGCTGCCGTATAGTTTCCACCATTTCAAAGATAATGCTGAATTTTGATACCAGAAGAAAATGGAATCCGTACAGTTGCCACTCTGATGGAATGTTTCTTTTCATGTTAAAACTAAAACCCGTCAGCACCTGCATGTACCATTGAATTTTGTTTTGGGGCAGATATTCTTGTGCACCTGGCAAGCAGCCTCCACGGAACTGCGGCTATTTTAACATCTGCTGAAACTCCCATTCTGGTAAAATAGAACGTTTGATAAAATTTTGTCTTCACTTTCCCAACATTTTAGTTTCTCAACTGATGGGGCAACAAGAGAGAGTGCTGTGCAGGAAGTTAGCGGGAAAGTAACTGTGTTAGCCAAGAATTTATTGTAGCAAAAAAGAAACGGTAGACTTCATAAAACCGATTTTCTTTTTTTTAGTTTATAGGAACCGTGAGTGTGAATTCGTGGCCGGAGACATTTTAGAAAGCAGAAGTCTTTGCTTATGAGGGGATAGAAGATTCTTTGAAACTAAGAATTTGAACCATACAATTGTTTAAAAATTTCCACTAAGAAAGGAAAAGGAACGACTTCCCCATTGCCCTAACGTGGCTGTGCAAGGTGTTCAGAGAGCTTGGGTTTGAAATAACTTACTAATAATATGGAAGGCAGGGACTGAGCTCAAGGATGAACAAAAGAACAGAACTCTCAGAATAATGTTAGAAAGGCTCCCTCACAGAAGAAATGGGCAGTACAATCAGAAAATAGTCCCACCATTCTCTGAAAAAGTTGGCATCATATTTACTGCAAAGAGAAGGAGGAACTAACCACCGCCTGTCTTGCTCCTGATTTCTTCAGGGAGAGAGAGGGAACAAAATCTTCAAACTAGGGGAATGAGGGGAGGAAGGTGTGAAACAACAACTATAACCTGAGAGAATAGAGGGTTCTGCCTTCCTGCACAGCTTTGGCCCTAGCCCAATGCCAGCTGTTGAAAATGGCATGTGCTTATTGCCTGAAACCACGGAGCGACCAGCACTGTGTTGCAATTAACCTCACCTCCTGAAAGGCAGCTGTTTGGATATATACTTTTGGTATATCTATGGAAGGAGGTACAGGGTACCAGGAATTTCTGAGGTGTTCTTACTGCCCCAGAGATCTGTTTCTCATGGGGCTCCAGATTCCTCATGGGCTCCAGGGAACCTGGAGTTTCTGCATTTTTCTACCCTTCTTCCTTGGGCATAAGCAGCCTATTTTGCTGCTGTGCCCGCATGCCGCCGTTCCTTCTGACTCTCCGCTGCTGCAGTCCTCTTCCTTAATTCCTGTTTCCCACAGCCAGACCATGTCGCCTTTCTCCTTTGCTTTGTTTATATCTGTTTTGTATCTATCTCTCCCTCCCCGCGGCCAGCAGGCCCAAAGGCGTGCCCTACCACATTCCCTCTAGATCAGAATTCTGAGTCTAAATTTGAGCTTTGGAACTGGAGTTGAGATCTCATTTGGACTTTTTTTCCTGCCTAGTGTCTCTCTCTTTCGGACTGATGTGGCTACTCCAGTTTTGCTAGTCTTTTTTCTCCTTTGCTGCTGATTTCCCCCTTCTCTTAGTTTGGATCCTGTATGCTTGGTGCATTACCCATAGCAGTCTTTGCTGGGAGTATTGCTATCAAAAGAGGACACTCATTGGCAGTTCTAAAATATGACAAATGTTCAGAACTGGACATACTGCATATTGAAGGTGCTAACAGAGGTGCTCTTAGAGCCATTGTAAGTTATTTTGAATAAATCGTGGATAAAATGAGAGACATACCTGGATACTTAAGACAGACCAGTGTGCTCTGAATTTCTAAATTCAGGGGGAAAGAATGGATTCTGAAACCACTCAACAAGAAGCTTAACATTTATCCTTGACAAAATCCTGGAATGAATGACTGAATGGGTAGTTTACAAACATTTAGAAAACAAATCCTGGTACTTAGAAGGAAATGACTAAAAATCAATATTAATCTGCTTAGAATCGATTACTCCAGAATAATTGCATTTTTTAAAAATAGGATTGGCAGATTGGTAGAATGAGTAATACCAAGGATTGATGTGTCTTAACTATAATAAAACATTTGAAAAAATCTCCCACAGTAGCCTTTGGAGAAAATGGTAACATGTGGACTGAACAGGATACTCCTGGGACGAAACGTTGCTTATTTACCAGCCTGCCCGAAGAGTAATTAATGGGCGTGGCACTTGGGGGTGTGATCTATGACAGATCTTCAAGCCCTGTGTTAAAGCCTTATCCTGAAAAAAGTTCCTAATAATTTGATTAAGACATAGCAGATAGCCTTATTCAGTTTGGAAGGAGTAGAAAGCCAAGAGGATTAGTCCCTATAATAGGAGGGGAGCACTGACATTCAGAATGGTCTTGGCTGAAATATTGAGCTAAAGTCAAAAGATGTATTTATCTCCCTGTTACATTTAGGTACATAATATATATATATCTCCGTGGATAAAAGTGCAGTGGAAACATAAGTAAGAAGAATTTAATGTTCATGATTGGAAAAAATTTAAAGTTTAATTAATTTTGACATTATTATCAGTTAGTAATAATGAGTCAGTGGTATGATCTGGCTGCTGTATGCCACCGGGTTTAAGAGCGTGGGCTTTGGAGCCGGTCCCCCTGGGTTTCGACTTCAGCTAGGAGGTGTCTGACTTTGAGCAATTTACATGACCTTTTGAAGCTTCCGCTTTTCCTTTTATATAAAATGGAGATTATTAAAAAATAGTTATTAAAAAATAACTATTTTTTAAAAAGGAAATTCCTCAGTCCTAGGCTGTAGAAATAATGTCTGTGTGTACTAATCAAGTTGGCAGTTAATTATGAGGAGCATTCTGGTCAATAATGAACAAGGACATTGGAAAACAGCTCATGAACATTAAAAGAAAGGTGCACAGGAAGACTGAGGAGTGTGAAGGAACTGTAGAGGGTGAGGTTAAAGCAAATCACCATCCCCAAGACTTGAAGAGTGGCCATATAGAGTCGAGTCAAGTTCTCCATTGCATCATTACATAAATAGGATTAATGTGGGTAAGATATAAAAAGACAACTTTGGGCACAATATAAGAGAAAAGAATTCTTGTCGCTAGTATCGTGCAACACAATTGACATGAAATAGATCGGACCACTGGGGATAGTCACTAGTACCCTAGCTGGTTATATTTCAGAAGTGCTGAAGAAACCATTTTTTTCTTTGAGTGGGATAAAGGTCAAAGATTCAAAATGGTGCATTTGGTCATTATGTGTGTGTGTGTGTGTGTGTGTGTGTGTGTGTGTGTGTGTGTGTGTGCGCGCGCACGTTCATGCACCTGTTTTGACTTTGTAAGTAGATTGGGAGCTTTTCAGGCCCACGGCTTTATCATTGACTTATTTATTTCCTGAGTAATTGCTAAGAGTAATTCCTTTGGGAATATTTGGTGAATGAACAGATCAATGAATGATTGATACATACATGTGAGGAACATGGCCAACAAAGAGAACTTTGTGAAAAATAAAAACACTTTAGAATCTCTTTTAAAAATGAGTTTAATGAAAGGCATTTTGGATGGTACAGTTAATGCTGGATTCTATGAGACTTGATTAATAAAAAGGATGTTTTAAGAGGCCCAGAAACAATGACAAGTAGAATGGAGCTCTCAAACACTGATGATGGGCCTATTTTCTCAGTAAGAACAGCTTCCCAACATTTAACTACAGGTTCCAACATTTAATAGTTAATTATTTCTGTTTTCTGCTACCAGGAGCCACAAAATATATTTATAAACACACAAATACTCACACACACATATTTATGCACACACACATACCCCCTCTAATTCCCTCTTTATATCCTAAACTGTTTTCTCTTGGAGGTACTTGTCATTATCTTGCTGTGCTTACTCAGGGCCCCTGGGTCCTGTGGCTATAGTCAGACTTGTGATTGTATGCTGCATTCAGCAGAACAATTTTTTCATCTTCACATATTCCAGTCCCTTCAGACCCTTCTAGTTTCTCCTCTGGCAGTACTTCCCTCCCCATTAGGCATGTGGTTCACTGCTGGGGCCCATTTGGGCACAAACCAGACCTTTTGTTGAGTTACTGTACTCCTACCTTCCTAATTATAGAATTCAAAGCAGAATGAGTGAATTAATACCATGTATTTATTCCCTGCAGTGTCTGGGGAAACGTAATGCTGCGGCATGCTTACAGTAGCACATAAGCTCTCCCTTCACCCCTTGTCCTCCATTTTTGCTGTGTGACTTCACAGCAGCGAGAATGGAAGGTGCACTTTACTCACCAGTGAGTAAATCATGTGAATGGATGTTTTACAGCACATGCCCAATACACAGTTCACGGAGAGAACTATACTTTCAAAAGCTCTCTGAGAACACATGCTTGGAATTTGAAATGGTGCTAAGTACTGTGTTTCCTGGGGTATCCTAGCTAAAGCAAGGTGGGTAGACAGAGACAGCTCTTAACTGTGTGCCACTGCGTTTGCTTTCTCCAGTCAAAGAATTCTTAGGTGTTTGACTCCACAGCCCTTCCATGCAGGCAAATACTTGGAATATCAGTATGAGAGAGAGACAATTCTAGATTATCAAAAGACTGTAGAAATCATTTCTCTTTACCTGATAATGAGAAAGATTCTGATGCATTCTGATCTTTGTTCCAGGTGACCTCTGGATTCCTGTGACAGTCTGTATTTTCAGGTCCCTACAGGCTGACATAGACCAAACAATAGAGTCAAAGCCACCTGATTCGGGACTTGCTGGTTGCAGAAGTTAGGGAGTTAATTCACATTTTTTCTTTATCAGCTACTTACTTGATTAACATTTTTGGTAGAAAGATCCATCTCTCAGGAACCATAATGACCAGGGTAGGTTAAGTGTGAGGATTAACTCTCTGGTGAAATGCAAATGCTTCCATTAGTTTGGCAGATTTCACTAAGCTCTTTTTGGGAAGAAAACGCTAAGATGAAAGAAAGAAATATGGGAAGTTATAAGAATGAGTGGGAAGTGTAAGGTATTGAATTTAACGAATAATGAACTGTTAATTGTATAGGCCGAAAATATAATTTTCAGAAAGGTGAGTGTCACATTGTATTCTGGGTGACTAAGATGCTTTGTAGACTAGATAACTAGAAGAATCACTTTTTCTTCCTAAGTGATGCTCCACAGGAGTCCCAATCAGAGGCAGCGTACTAGGCTGGAAGAAATGTGGTTCTAACCTCATAGAGTAATTCTTGTTAGACCAGTTTCTTTCCTGTCTTCCCCTAGAAAACAATGATGAAGGCTGATATAATTCCAATTCACTGATTATTTTTACAAAGTGAAAGAGACAAAAGTGTTTTCCTGGTGGGCCATTGGTTTTTAGGCTCCAAGTTTATCATGAGTCATGGCCCATGTTATACTTTATTGTTTTCCTTTTAAATCTGGTGTCCAGATGTCTGTCTGTCATTTAATTCAAGACGATGAAGCCCATATGTGTATTCAAACTTTGAACACGTTTTATAACAAAATTAGTAAATGCTTTCTCTTGAATAGTAGTTTTATCCTGCCATTAGTGCAGGACATATTAAAATGATGTATATTTAAACAAAACTCCTACTTTAGAAAAATGTTTTAAAGACTAGACTAAGAAATTCACATCGTGCTCACAAAATATTCATACTCCTTCCTCCATAATTATTTCCAATTTCATTTTTTAGCATCCAAAATAAAATGAAGGGCAAGATTTTAGAATTCTCAAGAGGAATTTTTTTCAGGTTCTACCGCCTGTTATCACTTTGCTGCATTTAACTGTGTAAATAGCAGATGTGAAATCAACTGTAAAGGAATTATACATCTGTTCTAGATTTATCTATTTTTACCAATAATTAAATTTTTTTTTCAGCCATTGATCTTATCAATAACTTGCTGCAAGTAAAAATGAGAAAGCGCTATAGTGTGGATAAGACATTGAGTCACCCTTGGCTCCAGGTAAAAATCAACCACTGGATATTTTCTCTGTCGGATGAGCTTCTAAATATTTATGAGTTTGATATTATATGTAAAAATCTTTTGTCATATTTTAAAACGTGTAATTCTAATATCAATTTGTTTGCCAGGATGCATGCAACTCCTTAGGATTTAATAGGATTTAATAACAGTTTAGTGTTTCTAAACCTCTCTTTACCAGGAAAATTTAACAGTGGAGAAACACACCACCAACACACACTCACCCCCAAACCAAAAACGAAAAACAGAAAAACTAAGGGTCGTAACAAAACTTCGAGGACCAGATTTCAAAAGCATCTGTATGAGTAATCCTGATAAACATCCAAGTAGATGCCATCTGGTCACGCACTTTTCTCATTTGGAAGCCATATTCTTAAATCCTAGGCTAATATTCATGGAACAAATGCATGGCAAATAGAAAGTATATGCATAAGTTTGTTTTCTCTTAAATATTTGTTATTTTCACATTGAACTTAAAGTTTAGAAAAAATGATACTCTGAAATACTGAAGGATTATTTGTAGGCATTAAATTTTAAAGGAATACCATTCCTAATTGCTTGAATGCAAGCATTCACTGCCCACCCTTTGAGGCACGATATCATATAAATACTATGCATTTGCAAAGTTTAGGCAGTAGAATGGCTTTGGTGCTGATCCTGTCACTTCAGGGTGCCTGATGAGAGATTCAGCGCTGTTAGAGTAGAAGAAAAAAGGGGTAACTCCTGGGTGGGGGAATTGCGAACATAGGAAACAGTGTTTTAATGAGTTTCAATCATCTCTGTGGTAATGTTTTGGAATTTCTTCCTCAGGATTATCAGACCTGGTTAGACTTACGAGAGCTGGAATGCAAAATCGGGGAACGCTACATCACCCATGAAAGCGATGACTTGCGGTGGGAGCAGTATGCAGGCGAGCAAGGGCTGCAGTACCCTGCGCACCTGATCAACCCAGGTGCTCGCCACAGTGACAGTCCCGAGACTGAAGAAACAGAGATGAAAGCCCTCAGCGAGCGTGTCAGCATCCTCTGAGTTCCATCCCTCTAATCTGTCAAAACACTGTGGAATTAATAAATACATACGGTCAGGTTTAACATTTGCCTTGCAGAACTGCCATTATTTTCTGTCAGATGAGAACAAAGCTGTTAAACTGTTAGCACTGTTGATGTCTCCGAGTTGCCAAGACAAATCAACAGAAGCATTTGTATTTTGTGTGACCAACTGTGTTGTATTAACAAAAGTTCCCTGAAACACTAAACTTGTTATTGTGAATGATTCATGTTATATTCAATGCATTAAACCTGTCTCCACGGTGCCTTTGCAAATTGGCATTTTTCTTACTGGAGCCTCGATTTGGTGAGAGTCTACAGAACCTGTCCATGAAATAGTTCTGTTCTGTGTGTCCCATCAGTGTTGTCATTATAAGCAAACTCTTGAAGAGTAGATTATTGCCAGTGTTCTATGAACAACTCCAAAACTCATGTGGAAAAAATGAATGATGGGGGATGGGCGATGGATATATAGTCCTAAGACACAAATGCATGGAAGAGTTGTACTGTATAGTTTCAAATCCTTTGCCTGCCTGGTGTGCCTCGGTGTATTTAAACTCAAGTCCATGGACCTAGGCGCGCCTACTACTCTTAAGCCTAAATGCCTTAGAAATGTAAACTGTCGGATATAACGTATATTTTCCCGTTTCTTACAATAACCTGCTGTACTATGGAAAAGCAGCAGCTAAGCAACCTTTTGCCTTTGTGTATTTTTCAATAATAACAAATAAATATTCTTGTCAAGATATGTGTCCATCCGACTGGATTATTTTCATCTGTAATCTGCACTGGCATGTTCAAGCCCATCAGGAACAGAGGGATCTGCTCAAAAGGCAGAGAAAGTCGTCTGCTCTAGAATTTAGCTTTGTCTACTCTGAAGCCATAAAAGTATGTTTCCAAGTGCAGTGGGGCCTTTCTGTCTTGCATGTCCTCTAGTTTCCAACAGAAAGGAGAGCTTTCAAGGGAAAAAATGACCAAAGCTAAACACAATACTTGGAGGCATAAGTAAGAATATTACAAATAGCGATGTCGGTGTACTTTCCCAATTTAGTCAATACAAGCCAGGGATTTATTAGACTAATGGCTCAGACTCTTTCTATATTGTCTAAACCAGAAGGTCCTGAGGTGAACTACAAAAACAGAACGACTGGAAAATAATTCGTAAAGAGAAAGCCAACTGAAGTGATGTTCTGTAGCCTTGGGGAGGAGAAAACTAATATTGGACTTAATAGACTTTAGGTGTATGGAGGGGTAATGTGGGCTGTTTTTGTTTGTAGCAGGGTGGCAATGAATTGGCATCTATTACTGTTACTATGTAACAGAATACATTGTAATAAATGTTTGAAAGAATTATCTAACTTTGTGAGCCACTTGAATATGTTAGAGAAGTATGTTAAGACTATAGACGATATTTACACTTGGAGAGATGGGGGGAAAATAGTTGATCTTTCCAATGGTTTGTATTATTACTTATCTCTTATTCTAAGGGATTTGGAGTTTATTCTGTGTAAGTCTCAAGAAACCACTCAGACTGTTGGAACAGAAGAATAAGCAATATCAACAAGTTTACTCTGCCAGCAAGACAGAGTCTAGATTGAAGCCAGGGCAAGGGGTGGGCCAAAAGACCAGATAAACTATTGTAATAACACATCTGGGATGATGAGGTTGTGAACTGAAGCAGGAATAAATAGGAACCTAGGTGAAGAGGCATTTATAGGAGAGGTTAATAGACGGAGTCAGCGGGACTTGGTTACTGACTGAATGTGGAATTTAAAGGAGTCCAGAATGAATCCTAGGTTTTTACTTGGTTGATTAATGGAACTATTAATCAAAAGAAGTTATAGCCTTAGAAAGGGTGACGTTTGAACATGTTGAAAATAAAGTTTCTGTAGGACACAAGTTGGAGATTTCCTGAAGGTATTTAGATTTGTGTCTGAAGGTTAGGGAAGAATTCTGGAGGTGAAGGTACAGATTTGGAAGTCAAAAACCGACAATATGTTGATTAGAATGACTCATATGCTTGGGGATACAATGACAAAGAAAGGGATCTTAGATCACAAACCTGAGAAATATCAATGTGGAAGTTTCAATCAGAATAAGAGGAAAATTGGAAAGAAATGTTTAAAGATAGAATTAAAAGGAGTAATATTATGAAAGTCAAGGGAAGAAGTAAGTTCAAGAATGAAGTAGCCAGTGGTAGAAAATCCTATGGAGAGGTGATGGTTTCAGACTTTAGGGAGCAGCGTTAGCAGCTATTCCAACCAGGTTAAGAGTAGATACCTAAGCCTCAGTCTTTTCTGAGTGTGTGTACAACTTTGTACGTACTTGTAGGCTTACATACACCAGCCAGCAGGGATATGTGGAAACTTCTGTATCTCCGTATTAAGTTTCTAGTTGTTCTACCAATCTGTTCACTATCCCAATCAGTATTGTAACCTCAAGATAGCTGTAACGCTGGCCTTCCATGGTTGTTCACCACTGAGATTGCTCTTGTTTTTGACAATAACCCCAGAAATGGGTTTTTCCATTCTCTGCTGAAAATCGTCAGCCCCTTCTGTCAGTAAGACTCCTGGTTTTTCCCAGCCTTCCCCACCCTGGTAGAACTACTTTGCCACATAGCTGAGGGGACAGGGGAGGATGAGAGAAAGCTAAAAGGCCACAGACTCCCATTGTTCTTACTAAGGCTTAATAGTTTTTCCTGAATAAATGTTTATCTGTTCATTGTATGCCCTTGGCCAATTTCCAAGGTCCAAAAATGTTTATTTTGAAAAAAATTGCCAGTTATATCATTGCTCTTTGGGGAAATAGTGGAGCTTCTCTCTCCACTATTCTGGAAGCCCCCAGAGATGATAATATTAACCTCAGTTTAAGAGTATTCATAGAACATTAAACAAACACACTGAAACTTACATAATCTATTATAAATAAAAAGACAGAGATAGGAGAAAATATTCAGAGAATTCCAAGTTCTCTCATTTATTCAAATTTCTCATGGTGAGCTACTAAACGATCAGGTAGGTAAATTTTAATTATCTTGTGAAAGTGAAACATCTCATTTAAAGTTTTTGTTTACTCCATTTCTCTCTCTTTTGGGCTTTAAGTGAACAATATGACTCCCTGTACCCAAGTGGCTAAAAAACATTCCCTAATTCCACAACAAAGTATGAGTGAATTTGGGTGTGGCCCACATGGACCTTTAAACCCTTAGAGCTAACCTCAGCTAACAGCAGCAAGCCGCTTGAGGAGAACATGTGCCAAATTGTTTTTCCATATACAACAATTTGGCACTAGTGGTAACCATTCTGCATGTTTTCCTCAGCCTCTCGAGCTTCTTTTCTTCTTTCTTCCTCTGATTTGACTTGTTTCTCTTTCTGCCAGCTCTAAAAATTTTTTTTCTGGCTCAGAGAAAGATTTGCTTTTTTAATCTCCTCCTTCTACCTGACTCTTCTGATTCTTTTTTGCCTCTTTTCAGACAGACTCCACCAACACACCCCCAATTATCCTTGCTATGTTTGGTATCCACCATCAAATTATCCTTTGACTTTTAAAACAAGTTCAGCTTCCCACCTGCAGCAAAACACAACAACACAGTATAAACAAATCACGTTGGACTTTGCTTCTCCTTCTAGCAAATATCTAATTTCTATCTTTTCTTTCTCTGGCAAATTCCTCTGGCAAATTTTATTATGGAATAAAATCTTCATTTTTATCATCAGTGAATCTCTTCTCACATGAGTCATCAGTGACCTCTAACTCAAAATTGATGAATTTTCTCAATATAGCATAGAAGTTAAAAACCCAAATGTAGAGACAGACTAACTTTGGCTTGAATTCTGGGTGACAATGAAAGCATGGCAATCTCTCATCTCTCTTTCAGAGTCGTGTTAGAGATGAAATAGAATAACGAATATAAAACTCTTGAGTGTATACTTGACCAGAGACATCAATAAAGATATCAATAGTTGATATTTATTATTCTTTAGTCATTCAGCATTTATTTTTGACCACTTTCTATGTGCTGGGAATATAGCAGATAAAAAGACAGATGTAGTTCCCATATTCCCCATGACCTTGCTTCTCTGATGTCCTGCCTCCGTTTGTTTTGATGGGCTACTGGAAAGGACATGACCTTTGAAGCTTAGCAGTCATGGATCCAAATTCTAACTCCAAGCCTTTTGAGTGAACTTAGACAAACTACTCCAAAGTCTCTGAGTCTACTCAAGTGTAGAATGGCAACAATGTGTATTTTAGAGTGCAGTTGGGATAACTAAGAGAAGCATTTAAATTTCTGAGCCAAATTGCTGGCATATGCTGAAGCTCAAAATTTCCTCTTCTCTGCTACCTCTATTTGCTTTTCCCATGGTTTTCTTATTTTCTCTTTCAATGTTTTCTCCTTCTGTTATGATTTATTTCCATCAACTCAACCATTACTTTAGCTAACACTCCCAAATGCATATTGGCCACCCAAAACTCTCAACAATCCAGTTTCATCTCTCCATAAATTTATAGAATATATCTATTTGGAGGTCCCACCATGACTTAAATTCAACATATTTAAAATCGTTATTATCATCTTCACCCTCAAGTCAGCTGCGTTGTCGATTTATTCTATGTGGAATCTTTTCCTTTGGGCTCTTCTCCTTCCCATCTACTCTACACTCCACTGCTAGATTTATCTTCCCCAAAAGTGCTTTCATCATTGTACTCACATGTTCTGAAATCTTCAAAGACTGCTCCCAGTTACCTACAAGATAAATTCAAATTCCTTAGTGTTACAAAAGCTGTGGGGTCCAAAAATTAATAAAGTACTATTCAATAAGAATTCCATGTATCCCACAGTTTTCTGAACCACGGATATGAATGTCAAGGCTTAGACAGAAATAATTTTCACCTCTTTGAAGTTCATTTCTTATTTCTATAACAGGACAAGATGCTGGAAAAGATGACTTCTAACTTATCATCTAATTCATAGACGTCATGAAAACATGGTTTTATTTGAATGTCAACAAGGTGCATACATTTCCTCATTATCTAGGGTGAATTCTAGTTTGAAAAAAGAAAAGGCACGTTGTTCCCCAGACCTCCTTTGTGTCACAGATTGTGTCCAGAAATTTTTGAAAATTGACAGTTTCTGTAAGTGAATCTTGACTACCAGCTACTCTCTGCTGAAAAGTGTGAACATTTGCTACAAAACTTTCTATACCTTGAGTGAAATGGTAAGATTTTGAATTAAGATTTATTTTTTCTGGGAAATGGAAGAATCTTTGTGTCTTCTGCTATTTTTTGAATATACCTAAAACTCTTGGATCTTTTCCTTTTGAATGATTAGCCTGGCTTGGTCTGGGAACTGAGGTTAAGCTTTACTTGAACTTTGGACATTTAGTGATCTCAATTTTCAAGGAGATTCAAATAGATTATTTACATTTTCTGTCATAATTTTGTCTCCACACTTGAGGGTGCGTAACTGTCTAGTATTGGTTGACTACTGGATTCTACTGTCTTCCACAAAGACAAGGATTATTAGAGGCAAGTACCTGAGTGTGACGTATATATAAAATCTCCAACAAACTGGATTCTCTGCAGGAGCTTTCATCCCTCTCGACTGGAGAAATCACTTGAATAAAGATAGAGAAGTAATGATGAACCTGACACAAATAGGGTGAACGGTCCTGATGAAGTAAAGGGTTAATATGGAGGTAAACCCAGGAAATAACATTGTCCAGGTTAAGCAGAGCTAGAGTACCAAAGGCCTCAATAACCAAGAAGAAGAATTCACACTGTGTTCTAAAACAAGTAGGAAGCTATTGATGATTTTGTTAAGGGGAATTGTAGAATTCTTTATCTGCACTTAGAAAGGATAATAAAAATTTTGTTTCAGGTCCAAGAATTAAATATTATCTTTAAGTCATGCTTATGTTTGTAAAGAGATTAAAAGGCTTAAAAAAAAACGTAATACAAGCAGGGTTGAAGTTAAACTGACTATGCTTTCTTTACTTCCTTTTGAAGAGAGAATACTCTTTTACTATCAGATGTGATTTCTTCCTCATATTTGAGTCCCTCTATTCAGACACTCAGATAAGCTCAGAACTCTCAGAGGAGATAGTGACTTGAAGAATCTTCTGTAGGCAAAACTGCAGAATAAGCTACTCTTGGACTTCATAAAATTGTAGCTTGTGTACATAGAGAAATAATCATTAGAGCCAATTATCTTTTGACAGACTGATGTTTCAAATTCTAATTACAAAGTTCTAGCCTCATTAACACATGTGATTCATTTTCTATCTTGGCTACCACATTTTATTGTTACAATTCATTAAAAATAATGTGAAAAATGAAGACGATCATAAACTTCATCATATAAGTGAAAGAAAAAAATAGTGCCTGGGTAATGATAACAACACTTTATATTTGCGTAGCAACTTCGTTTTAAGGAGCTCAAAACATTTCACAAACATTATCTCATTAATCCTATGTGTACAGCAATAAAAAATAATTTCTTGGATCTCTGAGCTAGGGAAATCGATGCATTCAATACCTACAGTTTGTTTCCAATGTTGTACATTGAATTATGAACAAATGAAATAAAATATTCAGATTCATTGATTATTGTTTTAAAACATACATATGGTAAAATTGAACTTTTTGGGTTACATTTCTCTGAGTTTTAAGTCATACAGAATAATGTAAGTACCTCCATTATTCAGGATACAAAATAGTCCTATCACTCCAAAAAACTTCTTTGTGATACCCCTTTGTAGTTAAACTCTCTCCCACATTTACCCCTGGCCCACACTAATCTGCTCTCCATCTCTACTGATTTGTCTTTTTCAGAATTACATATAAATGGAGTCACAGAGTACGTGACCTTTTGAGGTGGTTCTTTCCCTCAGGATAATGCCTTTGAGACCCATCTGTGTAGTTGTGTGAATCAATAGTTCATTCCTCTTTATTGCTGAGTAGTATTCCATTGTATGGGTGTATCCAGTTTGTTTATCCATTCACTGATTATGGGACATTTAAGTTGTTTCCATTTTGGATTGATTTTTAATAGAGCTGCTATACATATTTATGTACAGACTTTGTGTGAAAATGAATTGCATTTCTCAAGGTTAAATACTGTGAGTGAGATTGCTGGGTTATATGGTAAGTGCCTGTTAATTTTGTAAGAAACTGACAAACTGTTTTCCAGAGTGTTTGTACCATTTTGAATTCCCAAGAGAAATCTATGAAAGTTCCAGTGGCTCTACCCTTCTCACTAGCATTTGGTACTATCACTCTTAGAAATTTTACTTTAACTACTGTAATCAATGTGTACTGGTATGTCATTGTGGCTTTCACTTGCGTTTCCATAATGGCCAAAGATACTGAATATATTTCATGTGTTTGTTTTCTGTGGATATATCTCCTTTGGTAAGGTATTTTTTCAACTGTTTTGCACTTAGAAGTTCTAGGAGTTTTTCTAGATTCCTTGAGATTTTCCACACCAGCAATCATCTGCAAGTAGAGACAATTTTATTTATTCCTTTTCAATGTTAAGCATTTATTTCTTGGTCATTGTATCTAAGTTGTCAAATTTAGGCACACAGATTTGTTTGTATTATTCTTATGTTATCCTTTTGATATGAGAAGCATGTAGGGATATTTTATCTTCCATTCCTGATTTTGACAATTTGTGTCTTCTCTCTTTTTTTCTTTGTTAGTCTAACTACAGGTTTATTAATTTCATTGAACTTTTCAAAGAACTATCTTTTAGTTTCACTGATTTTTTGTTTTAAATTTAATTGATCATATCTTTATCATTTTCTTCTTTCTCCTTGCTTTGGGAAGTTTTCTAGTTTCTTAAGATGCCTCTTAAATTGTTGATTTGACACTTTTATTTTTAGTATAGCATTTTAATGCTATAAATTTCCCTCTAAGTATTACTTTAGCTGCATTACTCAAATATTGATATATTGTGTTTTAGTTTTTAAGTTCAAACTATTTTCTAACTTCCCTTCAGTGTTCCTCTTTGATCCATGGATTATTTAGAAGTATGTTTAATTCTCAAGTATTTGGAGATTTTTCGGTTTTCTTTTTCCTCTTGATTTTTAGCTTAATTCCATAATGATCAGGTAATATACTTTGTATGAGTTCAATTCTTTTGAATTTGCTAAGATCTGTTTTATGACCAAGATATGACCAATCTTGAGAATATTCCATGTGTACTTGAAAAGAATATGTATTCTGCTTTTGTTGGGTGGAATGCTCTACAAATGCCAACTAAATCCAGTTGATTGATGGTGTTGTCCAATTTTTCTATATCATTCTGGTTAGTATTTGCATGGTATAACTTATTCCATCTTTTTACTTTAAATATATATTTAGTTATATAATTAAATATATATTATATTTATATAAATATATATTTAGTGAGTTTCTTGTAGACATCATGTAGTTGAGTCTTAGATTATTTTCCTGAACTTTCTCCTCTCTGTGATCTCCCTGACACCTTCTTTCTCACAGGAACCCCTTTCATGGTCCTCTGGCTAGTAAGCCAGGGCTTTAGAATCCCGACTCTACTGTGGAATTGCTGTGACTGTGTCTGTCTCCAGGTACAAGCAGCAAGAGGATATATAGAGAAAAAGAAACAATGGGGCTCTTCCCTACACTTTTGGGACCACAGTTCCTCTGGTCAAAGAGAAGTGTTGCCTCATTTGTGTTTTAGGTACCTGCCTGTCACTGCCATTGCTGTCACTGCCGCTTTAGGGTTGCCTAGAGGCTGGTGTAAGAGACAACAGAAAAAAACACAGGGATTTTCCCCACTTTTTTCTGAACCCGTGGGGCCCCTTTCCTGCTCCTTAGCCAAAAAATAGAGAGCTTCCCTTGGGGCTGTTTTTGTTCCCATTCAATGCACAGTCTTAGGTTTGGGGCTGCCTTTGAGTTCATTGCTAAGAGATACCAACAGAAGAAAAGAATGGGAAATTCATGGCTGATTTGGTGGTACTTCAGGTTCTAATTTCTTTCCCCAATCTGCCTGCTACCATTTACTTTTCAGAGTCCTCAGATAGCTGCTGTATGCATTATGGCTGGCGATTTCAGCTGTATTTGGGGGAAGAGACAGGGAGGAATGTGTTTACTCCATCTTGATTAGAACCAGAAACCAAGGTTTAGATCTCTGGAGTCCTAGTCACCAAACCAATCTTGAAAGCATGCTTTAGTCTAGACCCTCAAACAAATGTCCAGACAGTAATGGTATGTAAGATTTTAGTGACAAAGTTTCCAAAAGCTCAAGTGTTTCATTTAACCCTGCCAAAACTCTGTAAGGGTTATCTAACAGGTGTTTTATATTTTTTACCTTACAGATAGGGCACTGAGGTACAAAGATATTAAGTAACTTACCCAAGGTCACACAGATAATAACTGACTGGATCAGGATTTGTATCCAGGTATTCTGGCTCCAGAGACCAAGCTCTTAATTAGCCTCAAGATTCTCTATTCCTATTTTCTCTTTTTGTTTTATTTCAGTGTACATGATATTGTGCATTTATGGGAGAACACTGAGCATAATTGCTAAAACTACAAGCTTTCCTTACTTTACCCCAAGTTCAGGAAGGACAAAGGATTAGTTAGCAAACAGGTGATAGTACCACTTCTCAGAAGGGTCAAGAAAATATTTTGGGAATCAAACAATTTTAAAGTCTCATTGAGCTTTTAAAAATACATGTTTACCAGCTGGCTTTATTCACATAGCTCTCCTTTTCCCCTCAGGTTTTTAACTCTAATGTGAGTAGAAGGGCATCTGGAAGGGAGGAGGTTTCCATAAGACTCAGCCTCTGCTGTAAAAAAATGTTTTTTAATTAAAGCAATCAATAGCTTTCACTTATCCATAAAATTAACACCCCGAGCAACACACTAATGTAGCGCTATAAAAACTGAAATCTGTGGAGTAGGACTGGTGTCGGACCCCCACAAATGCGTACAGAAATCGAAAGTAAATGTTTAGGAATTTTGATGGCAATTTGATAGAGTAATTTTATGTTGTTGAATATAATAAGTAAAAAGTGTACTTGTTTTATTGCCTTTTAAATTTTATTCTTATCGTATTTCCTTTTTACTATATTTTCCAAAAGTATAACTATTCAATGGATTGGAAAATAAAACAAAAACAAAAATTGATTCTTCACCACAACTAGTTTGAGAAGTGCTATGCTAAAAGCACAGTGACTGCCTTCTAATTTTAAAAGAAACAATGGGAAAATTCACCAGAGCACTGGGGCCCTACCATGGTTTCCTTTCTTCAATGATTCTTCAAGTTTCTAAAAAGTAGCCCTAGATTGTTAAGTAAGACTGTGTTTGTAAGAGACGAAAACCTGGAGGAAGGTCCCGAGAGCTGATTTCGACTCTGCCTGAAAGCTGGTGTTTAGACTCATTGTTTTCCCTTCACGTTTTAGGCTTGAAGGGCAAGTCCTTACAGTCCCATAATGAAGAGCCCCAAAGTTGCTGCATCAGGGAGACCACTGAAGCCAGGCAAGGTCCCTGGCTGGGGTTTCTCGGGAGCTGAAGGTCCTTTTGGAGCACCAGAGCATCTTAGTCTCAACCCTTGCAAGATGAAGACAAAAGAGAGGGAGGTGGAGGCCAGCGCATCCCAGCACATGTTCGCTCTTTTCCTTATTACTCAACGCAGTCAGTGACGAACAGCTCTGACTCCTTTGTTCTGATCAGCTCAACCAACATCCTACTAATAGTCTTTCACTCGCATGTTACATAAACATCGATGTCTGGTTAAACGTGACAATCAACCATCTTCTCGGGAGGTTCCCTTAAGTATCTAGAATTAGATCTTAATGTAAGATAATGTATTGCAACAAACACTAAATGTGTTCTTTGAGAAAAAACTGTCTACAGTGTGGAGATTGTGTTCCTTGTGATAAAGTTTTACAACATTTAATCAGAAAAACCCTGTCTAAATTTGTTCCAAACTTCTTTTCTGCACTCTTTTTATTCTAATTGATCAGTATCTCAATATTGTAAAAAGAAAAGTATATAGAGAATTGGAAACTTTGGATGTATAAATGTCTCAGTTTGTTCTAACCAAAATACTAATAAGAATAAGAACTAATAATGTTAAAAATACAGAAAAGAAAAATAAGTCATTAGTTATGTATATCACGTTCTATGAACTAGTCCATCAGTGGTGGTTTGCAGCTTTCAGATATCAGTTGCTTGAATATACTCAAGTCTTTCGGTCTTCTTGAGCCACTCCATTCTGTAAAAACTAAATGTTCTTTTTAAGGTAGGAAACACAGTGTTTTGTCCAGGATTTCCTGGAAATTCTTGGGGCAATCTGATATTTCTCCCAGTGTGACATCTCTTCCTGCTAACAAAAAACATTTTTGATCTCCCTGTGTTTTCTCTAGTCTGCATTTACCTAAATGTGGAATATGGCCTTTAATTTCCCCAAATTATCACTTCCACGAGGCACCTGAATTTTGTAACCCTTCCCTGAAGATTGGGGTTCATTATAGCTCCTACTTCATAGAACTGTTAAGAGCATAAAGTGAAGTTACAAAAGTAAACTGCCTGGTATACAGTAAGCATCTAATAAATGTTGGCTGTTATTATTTGTTCAGGGATAATGGTATGGGATTACATTACAGCAGAAAGAATGAAATGAAATACTAGACATGCTTGTTCTCTTTGAAATTCCTTTAGCCTGTTCAACCATGAGCATTTCTCATTAGGTCAAACTTGCTTCCATAACAATCTTATCACCCTTTCAATCTAGTTGTCCGTATTTCAAATCCTGATACTTTTCTCAGGCAGAAGAACTCAGCATGTTCTCTCTCTCTCTCTCTCTCCCTTGTCTTATGGCACCCCTGTCCCATGGTGTGGTGGAGAGGAGAGAGGATTGGGGTCAGAATGGGACCAGGAATCTTTGATGGATCTTTTCATCTTCCAAACCCAAGTGACCTGTCAAGGAGGAATTGTCCCACTACCCTAACAGCCAGGCAGATCGATTGTGAGATTGAACGTTAAGATGGCTCCAAAATTATAACTTGATTTTACAAAATTGTTTCTGGAAATAAAACCATCATTGAAGCAAGAAGAGTTTGACAGCATGGAAAAGTACTCTTAGAAAACTGATATCAAATATTGCTCCACGTTCAATTTTCTAATAAGCTATAAGCAGCAAATCTGAACAAGAAATAAAGATTTTACCTGTACTTGTTGTAATCAATTCAGTTAAAATTATATTGAATACATTCTTTCCAAAGAAATAAAATCTGATAGTGATAGATCTCTAAGAAAAAAAAAAAAACCTTCAAATATTTAACCAAACTAGTTCTTTCATTTAAGGAATTTTTTTAGAGATGGCTCGTGTATTAATTTCTAGGGCTGCCTTACCAAATTACCGCAAACTTGGTGACTTAAAAACAGAAACATATCCTCTAATAGTTCTGGAGGCCAGAAGTCCAAAATCGAGATGTCGGCAGGGCTGTGCTCCCGGGGAGAATCCTTCTGTCTTCTTCCAGCTCCTGGTGGCTCCAGGCTCTCCTTGGTTTGTGGCTGCATAATTCCAATCTCTGCCTCAGTCTTCACATGACTTTCTTCTCTCTGTCGCTCCTCTGTGTGTCTCTTACGAGGATATGTATTGTTGAATTTAGTGCCTACCCTAGTCCAGGATAGTCTCATCTTGAGACCTTTAACTTCATTACATCTGCAGAGTCCATTTTTCCAAAAACATCACACTCACAGATTCGAGGCTTTAGGATAGAGACACACATTTCTGAGACCACAAATCAAATCACCCACTACAGCTCAGATAATGAACTGAGTTGGAAAAAAACTTTTCTAGCAAAATTTCATTAATTGGGTAGAATCAGGGTAAGTATGAAATAGTGAAAAACACCTGAAAATCTGCTTATATTTTAGTATATATGATAATTTTAGCAAAGTTGGCAATCTATTAAGTGCATTTTAATATCAGTGAAATGCGAAGGGTGCCCTGCAAATTTGAAAGAAACCTCTCTCTTCCCTTGTATGATTGCTGATGTGGTTAGCAGCTACTTCCATCACAGGTGAAATCAATTTGAATTGAGTCTTTTTGAATGATCAAAAATTAATGAAGTTTGAATTTTTAAAATATAACTCATAAATTTTTAAAGTTGAATGAGGAATTCCACAGTTGAATTAAAACTCACTTGAATTTGCTTGGAGACTTGCTTATTTCAACACATATCTTTACAGGTTAATATTATTCCATATTATGGAAGAAGTCCCAGTTTGGTCATCTTAAGAGGGGGTGAAAAGATATTAAAGCCTTAAATCTTGACCTAAAATATCACGGGTATATTAGAATATCAGTAATTTCTAGTCAATTGGCTAAGCAAACTAAAATTAATTACTTTTACATCAGAAGATAATTAACACAAGAAACGTGTGGACTTTCATATTTACTTGTCTAAGTTAGGTTTTGATCTGAAGAATTCTCAGCCACTCTCAGAGTCAGTCAGTAGTCTATCATAATGTGCCTTTAATTGTATTCATTAATATTCATTTGGGAAAAGTGTATCATAGTTTCTATTTCAAGAACAAAAGCTGGAATATTAATTCTTGCTTTTGTCTAGAATGTTGGGTTTGAGGGTAATCTTTTCAAGACCTTTCTCTGTGGAGATTGCTGTGCTCTAACAGTTCAGTTACACAAATGTAACAAGTTTGATCTATTGAATTATAAACAATTTCTCTAGGGAATAGCCTCTTTAGACCAAAGGTGAATGGTTTTAACTTAGTTTAATAATTTGCCTCATCATTTTCCTGAGAGCACATCAGCATGGGGAATTAATCAAGGGATACGGATCAAAACAATTTTCAACATAAGATGCCAGTGGTTTCATGGCCACCAGCAAAATGGCCAGAATTCCATCAGCAGACTTTCATTTTGCACTCACTATGTGTCAGCCGCTGTCAGCACTTTACATGCATTAACTCAGGTAATTCTCGTAACAGCTCTCTTATTATCATTCCCATTTTATAGATGAGAAAACTAAGGAGCAGAAGAATAAATAACTTGGAGTGAAGAAGTGACAGCCGAGATATGAACCAGGTGGTCTGGCTCCACAGTCCTCTCAACCCCCCAAAACTTTGTTTTTTACTTGATATTATACGACAAACATTTTTCTAAACTATAACATTATTTGAAAATGCTAGTTACACAGCTGTACAACATCCAGAGAGTTTGACTGTAATTTATTTTACTGTTTCTCTATTGAGAATTTTTTTTGCTGTTATGAATAATATTTATACAACTGTCAGACCAATTTTTTTGATGATTTCCTTTTTAAAAGTGGAATTGACAAACACAAGAAAATGAATTTTCTAAGGTACTTAATACGTTATGCCAACAGCTTCCAGAAAGCTTCTATCAATTTACAACCTCAGGAGTACTAATTAGGTAACAGAAAATGACATGAGCAAAGGCACAGAAGGGTGAGAGGAGGTGGTGAATTCCAGGGAAGGGCGTGGAAGAGTGGCAGAGGCTGAGACCAAAGAAATGGGCAGGATCCAGATCACGGAGGGTACAGGGAAACAAGGAATAGATATTAAGCAGTCCCAGGTTTCCTGCTTGGATGTCACAGTCCATTGGATACCAGAAGAGAAATGAGATGAAAGGAGTACGCATTTTGGGAGGAAGTTAATGAGGTCAGTTCTAAATATATTAAATCTAAATTGTGTATGGCATATCCAGATGACTGTTTTAGATTTTCTGGTTGTCTAGAACTCCAGAAGCCAGGGCTTCAGATGTAGATTTGAGAGTCATTATTATATATTAGTTCACTGAAAACTGGTTGATCATTCAAAGTACGTTACAGGGAAAACAGAAGCCACGTAGCATAGAGTTTTGGGAAAAACAATATTAAGAAGAAGTCTTATAATCTAGCTTCTCTAAACCAAAAATTTTTGAAATATAAATAACTGTAATTTTGTGATAACTAGCACTAATCATATAATCACATCATGGTTCTGAATTTGTGTAGCAATAACGCCCACTTTCCGACTGACTCATGTATACATATCAAATGGATTTAAAATGTTGTAAGAGAGGGACCCAATAATTTTGCCTTTAAAATATACATTTAGGATTTAAGAAATTCAATTTTGCTTTAAAAAGGAAACATTTATAATAAATTAGAATAGTAACATGATGCATACGCTCATCTCAAGAACCAGAAATTTGGAGTAATTACCAGATTTTGAGAAATTAGTATAATTTTGCTATTCTCTAGCCAGCAGACAATCATACAAGACCCCCCCCCCAACCCCTCCCCCAAGCTGAAAGACATTTCTTCTGCAGGAAGAGCCCATCTAAACGATGTAGATTTGTCTACTTTGCCACCTTGTGGTCATTGTAGTTATTTGCATGATTCCATCTGTACTGTGGCTTGAAGATTTTCCTGTTAAAATGACTAGATGTTCTTATATATTTAATAAGAATACCAGCAAAAGTATATTAGAATAAACTTGAATGACCTTGACAAAAAGATGACTAGGCTCCAGATGAATACCTATCTGATGAATTTATTATGGCTAATATGTCCGCTTGAGAGCCTTTCCTGGACCTTGCTTTCATGTTTTTTTCACATGTTGCTACAGTAATTATTTTGACACAGAATAAATGTTAATAAAGCTAAGAAAGGGGTTATTACCCTTGACAGTGTGAATATTGGTGTAATCCTTTCTGCATTTCACTAAGATTTTAAACAGCCAGCCCTGGTGATCTAGTGGTTAAGGTTCTGTGGTCTCGCCACTGCAGCCCAGGTTCGCTTCCTGGTCAGGGAACCGCACCACCGTGTGTTGGGTGTCATACTGTGGTGGTTGTGTATTGCTGTGATGCTGAAAGCTATGCCACCAGTATTTCAAATACCAGCAGGGTCACCGATAGTGGATGGATTTCAGGGGGGCTTCCAGACCAGGACAGACTGGGAAGAAGGACCTGGCTACCCACTTCCAAAAAAACTAGCCATGAAAACATGTGAACAGCAGCAGAGCATTGTCTGATATAGTGCAGGAAAGTGAAAGGATGGAGCAAAAAGACCAGACAGAGTTCTGCCCTGCTGTACACAGGGTTGTTAGGAGTCGGAATCAACCCCATGGCACTTCCAACAAAAGGTTTTAAACAGAAAACAGAACTCATGATATCATATATGTGGAGTATATATATGAATAAACAAGACAACTTTCTGTAAAACTCAAACTAAAGCATCCATGAACATTTAGGCCCAGCTTTAGTCTCCATATTTTCTAGTTCAATCTATAAGAAACAAATTTGCTGGAGAAATGAATTTTTTAAATGTCTCTAGAGGTTCAGTAGCCATTGCCAGATAACTGATGCCGTACGGATGCAAGAGGTTTGAGTTACTGGCAAGATAATAACTACTGTATATTTCATTATATTTTTGTTTCACACTCGGATTCCTTTTCACATGAGATTTGATTTTCTTATGCTTATAAATCTATAAAACAGTGAAACATTTATCTTGGAAGCTACTCGGAGAACATCATCTTGGTTTTAGTGCTCTTAGGCATAAACAGGGGTTTTTGCCATTCCGTGCCATTAGCTCCCTGTATCTGGAGGCAATAAACAGGGTTTTGAACACCAGTCTCATAGCCATAGTCATTTTATTTCTCAAAATGCAGGTGATGCTATTAAAATTTAGTGAGCTGAACAGCTGGGCTAAATTTCCTTAATTTCTTTTCCAAAAAGAAATCTATAGACTTTTGACTTATTTAAGCTTTGGTGACTGCGTATTTACCCATGTTATTCAATTGAAGGGACTTTCCTAAAGATACATCAGTAGTGAGGGGCCACGCACAGAACTCCTGAAAACACACCGCCTTGACTACGAGAGAAAACACGGGGAGAAATGATGATCATTCTATCCTTATTACTTGAAAACCAACCTAAATTACAGATGCTCTTGATGATAGGTCTGTAGTGCATAGGATGAGCTCTCAAGAATTATTTTGGCTCATGAGTCCAACAAAGGACTGAATCCCTCCAGAACCACCAGGTAGCCAGGACACACAGGCTTTTGTCACATCTACTGTCCCCACTTACCCACCAGCTTTCACCGGAATGAGGAGGGAGATTTCTTAGAGGATAGATTGTTCTCCTCTATATATTGGTAAACAAATTGTAGTACCTTATTAAACTTTAAATTGGAAGGTTGGGTTTTTCCTCATAGAATAAGAGGCTTTACTTAGGCAGTGAGGATGGTCACAGCAAGGGTACACTGAAAAACATAAGGATGAGAAGGACGAAAGGAGTCACTTTTGTTCACACACCAGGGAGATTTGACGCAAAAGTAGTAGCTCCATTCACATGCACGTCACATTATATGTGATTTAATGATATAATAAATCACTGTCAATCAGTAAATGATATAATAAAGAGTTTAAGTACAAAAAATATCAGTTTAAATGAAAGCTGGATTTAAATCCCAGCTAACCCATCTCCTATTTAGGCAAGTAATTAACTGTCTCTAAGTCTCAGCTTCCTCATGTGTAACATAAAAATAATTATACTTACCTCTGGTGAACGCATCGACATTAAATAGGAAAATATTAAGAATGTCACAATTGTATTAGGATAGCATAGGCCATGCTGTGGTAACAAATAAACCCAGAAATCTCAGCGGCTTAACACAAAAGAGGTGTATTTCTTGCTCATATTACAGTTTGGTGCAAATCTGGGGAGTCCCTTCTCCAAGCTGAGACCCAAAGATCTCGGGTTTCCAGCAGCACGAATGGGAGAGAGCACACCACAGAAGGCACACCCGAGTTTTGTGTCTAGGACAGCAGTGACACATCACTTCTCCTAATATTTGATTGCTGAGAGACAGTCACATGATCTTGCGCAGATGCACGTTGAGCTGAGAACTGTAGATGAACGCGTGGATATATTGCAAAAATCAACCACCTCTACGGCTAGCCATGTATTTTTATTGCTGGAAAATTAGAAAAGACAGATGCACATAAAGAAAAAAAATACATATCAAGTACAATCTTATTATCTTTTCACAATTTCAATATCCTCTCAACTTTTCTACGTGTGCATTTTCATATACTTCTTAACGAGTCACAGGTTTTCAATAAAAACTGTTTCTTTCTCCTTTGGATGCTCCACCCATTTCTCTCCCACTCAAGAAAAGCATGCAAATTGGGAACAAGAGTGACATGGTAGGGATAAACTTTAATCTGCTCTAATTCCCTTAAAATAAACACCAATTACACGTTTCTGTAATTATTGGCAACCGATTACTTGTGATACAACTTTTTCCCAAGACCATGAAATAATGTGTTCTGATTCAGACCGGAAACGCTTGCTTGTAGAACTTACTGGAAGAGTCAGGTGGTGATAGAACGAGCCATTAAACTGAGAACGTATTTCCCTGGCTACCCGTGTTGCTATCTTAATTTTACATGACAAAGTAGCGTACATGATTTTTCATTGTTTCCTCATGATGTTTGTATATGCGGTAAGTCAAATTGCAGCATCCAATAAATCCTATGTTCCTGTTCAAAACAAATTACAGTGCACACAAGTTTACTTTTCTTTATCTGGTATCACTTCAAAGCAGGTAGCTATTATAAATAATACAAAACAAATACTTTATTTTAGAAAATTATAGAAAATAGCATCATCTCTTATAATGTTCCAGAAATATGTAGCTATTTGGACACCCTAAATCAAAATTCCTATGAATTAATATCCAAATGAACTTAGGAGGAGTAAGACTGATTTTGCAAAATAATCTTTTCCAATTTTTAATGCTAAGGTAGACATTTCATTGTAGATTAAGCATGGCTATAGAGACGTATAGACAAACAAGATGGGACTATATATTCCTGCCACCAGGACAGTAAAGACAATCATTAAATGGTCGTAGTAGTTTATTCTTTATAAAAAATATTAAGTTCTGAGTGACGTTCTTAGAGCTGATAAAATACACTGTTGGTAGTCTCATGAATATGCTCATCAGAATTTACTTAAATATTATTTATTGAATTTAATTTAGGGTAGTAATAGCAATAGATGCCATGGGTTACTTGTCTGCTACATGCCACATACCCTGCTGGGAGCTAATGTGTGCTCTACCTCATGTATGCACACAAAAAACTGCAATATAGCATTTAGCTTCATTTTACAAAGGAGGAAACTGAAGATCAAAGAAATTATGTAAAGATAGAATGTAGTAGAACCAGGCTTGGAGTTCAGGTATTTGCTTCCAAAATTCCTCCTCACCACACAGTTTTCCAATAAACATTTTCAAGTCCGTAATCCAGGCATACGGTGATTCTTGACCTAGAGTCTTAGTGTATATATATATATATAAGGGCTCCTAAATTGTCTAATGCACACTTCTTGTTTCACAGATATGAAAACTGAGGCCATGTCAGATTTCCTCAATAGAACACAACTACATCAACAGAGCTAGACTTAAATTCTGAATTTACAGATTCTCCCCACAATGTTCCCTCATGGTTATTCCAAACTATAGGCATCAAGCAACTGAAGACTAGAGCTGGAATTGAGGACCAAGCCATTCACAGAATGGCCATAGAAAGAGAGAGGGGAGATGTAAAATGCTCAGAGAAAAGCAGAACAGCCAAGATAGACTGAGAATGAGGTAGGAGCACAAATTTATCTGACTGTTAAGACTCTGATATGATGTTGCCAAAAGTTGAGGAGACACTCACAATCTGGAAATAGGAAGACAAAGAAGAGCACTCGTCCTTGCCAGACACAAGGGACAATTGTGTTTAGCTACTTATCTTCAACATTTGCCATAAATATCCTCTCTCCATTGAAATCTATTAAAACTTCCATTCCCCCAGATAGAGATGAACGTTCCTGCATTTTGTTTTTCCCTCCATCCGGTATCTTCTGTAACCACAACACTACTGTTGTTGTGGTGTCCTTGCATATTTACCCCTCTGTCTCCCTCTGTTGGTCTCAAAGCTCACAGGGCAGGGACTACTGTTGTTGTGGTGTCCTTGCACATATTTACCCCTCTGTCTCCCTCTGTTGGTCTCAAAGCTCACAGGGCAGGGACTACTTCCTACCCATCTTTTCACTATCATTCCCAGTGCAAAGCCTGACGCTTAGGCTCAGAAGGAAGCAGAACAGCCAGGGTAGAAAGAGAGAAAAGATGCTTAGAGAGAGACCATGTGCATTCAAAGGGAAGGAGAGAGTAGCTTCAGATCGCTTTCATTCTCCGGTGAGGCTCATCTGTATAACAGGGATTCTTGAAATTTCTCTAGTTTTTCAACGCCCTCATATGATCAACTTTTTTTCTTTTTAGTTATCTTGATTGGATCTCTCTGTTACTTGCTAGCAAAGAGCCTTGGCTACAATGAGTCTTTGAGAGGTGACCATCTAATCTGAAAACAATTGTAATGATTGGTCTCTGAACACTCCACGAGGTGGGACCTTTCACTTGGGAAACTGATAGATGTTTGAAAATTTTTGAAAGCAACAATATACTCATTAAAACAGGCATTTAAACCTCATTTCTTTTTCATTTTTTACTCATTTAAAGAGGCACTTATTATTATTTATCTGGAATCAGTAACATGTTATGCCACTTCATTCTGGGATCCCTATGTGGTAATTAACTACATGAGAGGAGCTGGACGAACAGTGCCTGTTTGACCTGGCATGGTTTCGATTACTTTGCTGATGAAAGTATTTCAATTTTTGGTGGTTTATAATAGCAGGGTAAGACACTGCACTTGAAGATTAAGAATTTTCAGTTCCAGAGGTTAAGTTTTTGCCTTACTAGAATGAACTACTCACTTAGGAATGTAGAAGTTCTCTAGTTCTACTTGTGTAGACAGGATGATCCCAAAGGCTGACCTGGAGGCGTCACCTTTCACCACGAAGGGTTGATGTGAACCAGGGTCTGGAATTAAAGCTAATTTCTGGGCCCTGGCAAAAATTGTGTCCTGCTACAATAGTATTATAATTGGGCATACGTTTTAGGAGGTTTGGAACAAACCAGTGATAAACCACTTCTAAATCTCAGGGAACAATAAAGTCATAGTTTATATCTGTAGGAAGTCTAACACATAACTTAAACAGCTGGAATTAACAGGGATAGATGGGGAGAGGGAAGGAATGATAGAGAAAGAAGGTAGAGGGGCTGGCTCCGTGGCCAAGTGGTTAAGTTCGCACACTCCACTGTGGCGGCCCAGGGTTCGGATCCTGGGCGCAGACATGGCACCACTTGTCACGCCACATTGAGGTGGCGTCCCGCATCCCACAACTAGAAGGACCTGCAACTAAGATATACAACTATGTACTGGCAGGGTTCGGGACACAAAGCAGAAAAAAAAAAAAAAAGATTGGCAACAGTTGTTAGCCTAGGTGCCAACCTTTAAAAAAAAATTAAAAAAAACAAAGGAAGAAGGTAGGAAAAGAAAGGAGAGTTGGAGGGAGACTAACAGATATGAAAGCCAGATAAATGGGCAAATAGCTGCTCCAATTCATGAAGAGTTTCCTGTCGCAATACCAGTTCACACATTACTTAGTTTTCCTTCATTTAACTTAGTTGTACTTCATTTTTTTTGAACTTTTTATTGAGATTATGATAATTTACCTTGTGAAATTTCAGTTGTACATTATTGTTAGTCATGTTGTAGGTACACCACTTCACCCTTTGTGCCCTCCCTCCCCCACCCCCCCTTTCCCCTGGTAACCACCAATCAATTCTCTTTGTCTCTATGTTTAACTTCCACCTATGAGTGGAGTCATACAGAGTTCGTCTTTCTCTGTCTGGCTTATTTCACTTAACATAATACCTTCAATGTCCATCCATGTTGTTGTGAATGGGATGACTTTGTCTTTTTTACGGCTGAGTAGTATTCCATTGTATATATATACACCATATCTTCTTTATCCAATCATCAGTTGATGGGCATTTAGGTTGCTTCCATGTCTTGGCAATTGTAAATAATGCTGCAGTGAACATAGGGGTTCATGGGACTTTTGGAATTCCGGTACTTCATTTTTATGAGCTCATTATGTCATTAAAACAAGAATATTTTTCTTGAGCAGGTTTAACTGGATTTCCCCTCTTTGCAATCACACACATACACACACACACACACATACCTTGATACATGTGCTCAATTTCTCAGTGTTTCAAGAAAACCTACTCTGTGCAACAAGGTAGTGTATTCTCTATAGAGAATATGAAGGTAAACAAAACAGGAGTTGAATTCTGCCTGGTGTGACTTGATACAACCAGGATAATACTTAAGAGTATATTTATTATTTTATATATTTTTTTAAAAAGCAGCATTTATAAAGAGCCCGTCTTCTCTGGGGATTTATAGAAGAGCAATAACAAGACATAATTCCCAACCTGGAGAAGTTTGAGTCCAGCAGTGGAGGTTCACAGTCTGGCAAATTCTGGAGGGTTCTGCTTTGGACTAGAAATGTTTCTGCCATTGAATAAATCCCTCGAGGTTGTGGGCTCCCTAGAATTGGTCATTTCTGTGATTGGTGTCAGTATTCCATGTGAGCTCTTCTTATCATTATATTGTTAGATTTCTTACTCCTTAATTTTTACTTGGAAAAGAATTGATTACCGAGCCTGAATTCTTTGCCACGAGATTCTGTTTTGTTTGTGAACAGATCAGATTCACTTGCTGTCTTAGTCAGTTCAGGCTGATATAACCAAAATAGCATAGACTGGGTGGCTTAGACAACAGAAATTTATTTCTCACAGTCCTGGAGGCTGGGAAGTCCAAGATCAAGGTGCTGGTAGGTTTGGTTCCTGGCGAGGGTCCCCTTCTTGGTTTGCAGACAGTTGCCTTCTTGCTGTATCCTGACACAGTAGAGAGTAGAGAGAGAACTCTGGTGTCTTCATCTTCCTATAAGGGCCCCAGTCCCATCATGGAGGCCTCACTCCCATGACTTCGCCCAAAGTTAATTAATTCCCAAAGGCCTCACCTCCAAATACCATCACGTTGGAGATTAGGGCTTCAACGTACAAATTTGAGGGGGACACCAATATTGAGTCCATAGCACTTGCGCAGGGTCACCTTTAAAAAGGGTATTCGTTAAAGATGAACTAAGTGTTTGATTTCTTGGTAAAATTATAGCTAAAATATGAAATGCAAACATGTTCTTTTGCCCAATTGAGATAAATACACTTGAATCATCTTTTCAGAAATCTAATCAAATGGAGAGTTCTAACCCTGGCCAAGTTTTCTAAAACATTCGAAGCACTTCATTGACCTACATCTTTGTATATTGTTAGCAGCTGAAAACATAACATCATAGCACGCTCAAGCTGGAGTTACAAAATGTTTTGAAGGAGTTCTAGAGACCTGGTTATGCTTAAACAGCTTGGCAAAATATTCGGTTCTGCATGTATTTATTGACTTTCCACTATGCATTTTGCAGGCACTGTGCTAGACAGTGAGGCCTCAATTCTAAAGTAGATTTTAATCTAGAAGCCTGAAAAAAACAAAGGTACAATATGTCAAAACTCTCAGAGATAATGACCTGTTGCATTCCATAGAAGTCTGACTCTGGAAGGAGACCAAAGCATCTGGCCCAGCTTTCACTGTGTGGAAGATGAAGCTGAGGTTCAGAGAAAGTCACTCATTATGGACTCGTCGGGACTAGAACCCAGGGCTTCTGACATTCACGTGAGCATTATTAATTTTCATAGAGTGGGTGCATACCAGATTCTAAATTCATTTTAGAATAATTTGGTTTTGGACTCATTTAAATTCTTGGTTTTGTTATTTTTTACAGAGTCAGGGAGCACACTACAAAGAATATTGTGAAAATCCAATGTCAAAAGCACGCAAAACAATCCTGTGAGAAAATTTCACAATGCCAATTCATAAGGTAGTTTTATTGTTCCAACATCGTTCCATTTTTAACTCCTAGAAGGTAGCCTAACAACGTGGAAGGCATGAGTGGTGTTAAGTACCAAGCTGTTAGATTAATTAATTAATATTTAAATTTGGAACAGGGGAGTGCAAAGGTCGGGTTTCAGTAAGAAGTAACTAAGTCGTTTTGAAAATAAGTTTACCTCATAGTAAGTGTATCCACCTGAGTTATAAATGACCAAAAATATCATTTCCTATGAAAACATAGATTTTATGTATAGTAGCCTTGCCAAGCATAATTTGAATAAGATTTTCAAGGAGAATAATATTGTAGTCCCTCCTTATCCACGGTTTTGCTTTCTGTGGTTTCAGTTACCCATGATCAACTGTGGTCTGAAAACATTAAATGGAAAATTCCAGAAATAAACAATTCATAAAATTTAAACGTCTGCCATTCTGAGTAGCGTGGTGCAATCTTGCATCGTCTCACTTGGTCCTGCTGGGGATGTGTCGTTCTTTTGTTGGATCCCCAACCACCAACCTTGTCTCCTGACATCCAATCACCGACATTATTATGACTTGAGGATGCTCTTTCCAACGTATGGTCAGAAAAGGTCAGTAGTAGCCTAATGCTACGTCACAATGCCTACGCCATTCCCCTCACTTCATCTCCTCACATAGGCATTGTATCACCTCACTGCATCACAAAAAAAGATGGGTGAGTACAGTACAATGAGATATTTTGAGAGAAAGAGACCACATTTGCATAACTTTTATTACAGTGTAGTGTTATAATTTTCTATTTTATTAATAGTTATTGTTGTTAATCTCTTACAGTGCCTAATTTATGAATCAAACTTTGTCAGAGGTGTGTACATATAGGAAAAAACAGTATATATAGGGTTCGGTACTATCCATGGTTTCAGGCATCCACTGGGGGTCTTGGAACAAATCCCTCATGGATAAGGAGGGACCACTGTATAACAAGTGGCAGAAAAATTGGTGCTATGATACAAAGGTTAATACAAAGTCCTTGCTTTTTGTGCCTTTGGATTTCAGACATACTCAGATTGAACGTCCATCATTAAAAGAAATCTCGATCTCCTCAAAGATCCCATGGGACCTCAGTAACCCTTTTTCTATTTGTATGTAACTTTCCCATGGCCTACTCCTCAGGCCATGAGCCACTGCACAAAGCCACGACTGCTTTCGCAGCAGCTCCAGGCAAAGCTCAGAAAGGAAGAAAATAATTGGCGTCTTCACTAGTTTTTCCATAGAAATTTCACACAATTTCAAACCTTGTTGTTTGTTTGTTTCCTTTTAAAAGTTCTGACATGAGCTTCAGAGACACAATCTAGAAAAAGATTATTCATTCATCTTAGATCATTTAAAGCTTTCCTTCTGATACCAAAAAAGAGTCTTCAAATAAACAGAACATTAATATTTGTTTAAAAGGCACGGGCATTTGTTTAAAGGCATTTGTTTAAAATAAGCCCTAATTTCCAACAGGTGGCACCGAGTGTGCAGCACAAAAACTGTCAATTATTTGAAAGAACACTCTGCATTTAGAAAAGATTCAGAGACTCAAAAAATAATAATAATTAGAAAGTTCTTGATCAGGGTTAGTGCTGGATATTATCCATTTGTTCTTCCAGATACACTCTGCTGCTCCCGGCCACTGCTCTGTGCTCCAGGAGGCTGAGCTGTGTGCACTGCTTCACCTGGCTTCCCACCCTCTGGTTTCAATGGGCTTCAGCCAGTGGAAGGAGACAGCAGGAGAGGGAAGGAGGGAGGAGGGGGAGGTCTGGGAACTGATTTCCTCGGTTCCCCTCTAAATACACACCGCATGCTGGCTGAAAGGCAGTCTTTCCCGTACAAGGATCTAACTAGAATGTGGGTAACTACCTTCCCTTTTCCTCTAGAGGCAGGGCCTGTAACAGCTCCCCTTGTTGTGAGCCCCAGGGCGCTGAGCTATCTTTTTTGTTTCCCTTCTTCTCTTGACAGATACAGAAAACACAAGCAAAAACATAAAGCTCATTTAGCTCAGTGAGGTTGGGAATTTCTGTCTGCTTTGTTCAGTGCCTAGAAGAGTACCTGGCAAATAGTGGGCACTCAGAAGGTATTTGTTGAATAAATTTCATACATTTTATGAAAATTACAATTGTTAAGTGGATAAAAATAATGTTTATGATTTGCCGACCTAGAAATTAAAAGTAAATTCCTACATGTGTACAAAAAACCCACCAATCACATCCATTTTTATTACATGTACTTGCTTGTTGCTACAAATGTATGAATAGAAAAGATATTAAGGGACGCGAGTGACACTGGCAGTGCCCTAATAGAAATAACTGGAGAAAGATGTTCACTACTTAAAACGCAATTTAACCTGTAGGCAGGAGATAGTTCATGCTTTCTCTTTCAACTCCCCCAAAATAAACATGCCCACTTATACTGTCCCTTATTTAATAAGTATTTATCTAGCCCCAACTGAGTGACTGCGCTGTTCTAGCAGCTGGACCATAATGGTGAATATGCCAGATCCTACCTCTCCCCACCCCAGGAAATGTGATGGCCTCAGGGTGGGGTAGAGGAGTACAGTACTGAGTGTTCTGAGAGCCCATGAAAGGATATCTGATCTTTGTGTTAAGACTTCTTAACAGGACAGCTGAGAGATAAGAAGGTGTTAGCCAGGTGATGGGGGCAGGGCAGGAGGAGAAGGGTGTTCAGGCACAGGGGACAAGAGCATGTAAAAAGGTGTGGCGAGAGAGAGCCGGGCTCACTCAGGCAACTGAAAGAAGTTCATTATGGCTGGAACACAGAGTTTGAAAAAGAATATTGAGAAATGAGGATGGAAAAGTAAGTAGGTCAGACTATGAAAGCCTTTATATAAGATTTAAGGGAGTTGAGATTTCACGTCAGTTAAGTGCTCATAGAATGGAAGAAAAAAAAAGGTAAGGGAGATAATTATTTTTCCCCTATTGCCCAAAATATGAATACACATACACATTTTATATCTCCCAGTTGGGAAGAAGTTAAGTCTCAAATGTTACTGTAAAGCAATCATTCTCTAGTTGATATTAACCCATATTCTTTGACGTATTTAAATATCAACTATGATACAGCAGCTAATAGTTATTGTGTGTTTACCATGTTACAAGCACTGTTCCCAGAACATATAAGCATGATTTCCTTTAACACTCAAGATAACCCAATAGATAACCTTCTGAGGTAGTTACTATTACTATCCAAAATGTACAGATAAGGAAAAAGAGGCATGGGGAAGTTAAGTGACTTGCTCAAGGTCATGTGGATAATAAGTGGCAAAGATTTCAAAAAAGTTGGGGGCTGGGATAGTTACTTTTCCTCATCTCTTAGAGAAGGTATGTTGGGAGAAAACCTGGGAACAGCACTGATATTGACCATGAATAATAAGGGCTATGCTGATAAGCTTGCTTTATAGTGAGGCAACAAATTGTGAATGTATCTTATTGGCATAGAGAACAAGTAGTCTATGTTGCACAGACTACAATAAAGCCTTTGACTGCGTGAATCATGAAAAGCTATGGGCTGCTCTGAAAGAAGTGGGTTTTGATTGTCAACACTTGATTGTCCTGATGTGTAACTTGCATTGTGGACAAAAAGCCACTGTCAGGACAGAATATGGAGACACAGAATGGTTTCCTATGGGCAAAGGTGTCAGACAAGGGTACATTTTATCTTCCTATCTGTTTAAGCTGTACACAGAACACATCATACGAAAAACTGGGCTAGACTCAGATGAAGGAGGAGTGAAAATTGGTGGAAGAAATATCAATGATCTAAGATACGCAGATGATACCATCTTACTGGCAGAAAGCAGCAGTGACTTGAAATTACTTCTGACAAAAGTGAAAGAAGAAAGTGCCAAAGCAGGACTGCATTTGAACATCAAGAAGACAAAAGTCATGACTACGGAAGAACTACGCAGCTTTAACGTAGACAGTGAAGACTTGAAATTGTTAATTTTGTTTACCTCGGTTCATTCATCAACTTAAGTGGAGACTGCAGCCAAGAAATCAAAAGAAGCCTGAAACTTGGAAGGGGAGCAATGAAAGAATTAGGGAAGATCACCAAGTGTAGGGAAGCATCATTAGAGACTAAGGCCAAGATTATCCACACCCTCGTATTCCCAATTACCATGTATGGGTGCAAAAGCTGGACGATGAAGAAGGCTAAGAGGAAAAAATTTGATTCATTTGAAATATGTTGCTGGAGGAGAGCTCTATGGATATCTTGGACTGCTGGAAAGATGGATAAGCGGGTCCTAGAGCAAATTAAGCCTGAACTATCACTGGCAGCAAAAATGATAAGACTGAGGCTGTCCTACTTTGAGGACATCATGAGAAGGCAGGATTCCATGGAAAAGACAATAATGCTGGGAAAAGTAGAAGGCAGCAGGAAAAGAAGAAGAGCAAATATGAGATGGATTGACTCCACAAAGGAAGCCATAATCATGAGTCCAGAGGAGCTGAGTAGGGCTGTTGAGGACAGAACATTGTGGCCATCACTTCGATGTCCAGAGTTGGAGGAGCTGGCGTTAACTCCAGGGTCACTGGGAGTTGATGCCAACTTGCTGGCATGTAATGACAAGAGAACAAATTTAGTGAAGGGGTAAATTAAGACTTTATGTGTTGAAATCAATGTAATCGCAAACACAGCCATTAAATTGCTTTTCTAAGGGAAATATTTAACAGAATTTTTTAAAAGTCAACTATAAAATGAAACTTGAATCCTAAGAGATTAGGAACAAGTTAGGTCAAGACACTGGTGCCTCCATTTTCCGAACTTTAGAATAAAGTGACATTTTATACTAGCACATTGGAGTGTTTGAGATTATGCACCAGACGACCATTTGAAAGTAGTCTATACTGTAATTCAATATGTTGAGTCAAATTCAATAATTCTAGTCAAGTAACATCTACGTCTTTAGTTTTAATAGAAGCATACCATTTAATCTTTAAGAAAAATAAGTCTTTGGATGTTTGACGCCAGCAGATGGCACCCTAACAAAATAATTTGTGTGCCATAGGTGAACTTTCTACAGCTCACTGTGTCTGGACATGCTGGGTAGAAAAAAGAAAAACCAAAGACAAGACTTTCTCTTTTTAAGTAAAATAATTTTTATTTTGGGAGGAAAAAACAGAAAGAATATTTTCCTTATTATTCATTATTTTGTGAATACCTAGCTAGCTTGAATCATTATTGTAAGAAAACCCTCTATAAAACTGTGTAAAAATCCAACTATCAAAGATAACATGATTACATTAAAAGAATAAAAAGGACTGATCCATATGCTTCCCAACTCAAAAAAGAAAGGAATTTGGGGAAACGAATACTCCTTGTGATTGCTTCAACTGTCAGAGATGACACTAGAGTTTTGTTTTGTTTTTTTACAGTTTAAACATGAAGTCGGCATTGAAGATACTTGCCACAATATCCATTTCAATTTCAGACCTATTCAGTTTGAATTGTTCCAATTAGGTAATTGGTGTTTGAATGCCCCCCTTGCTATTCATGCATTAACTGTTATTTTTAAAGCAAATACAGTATATTATGTCAAGATCATGATAAATGCATCTATAAGGCATGAGTATATTCTTGTTTTGGAAGGTGTCAGGGTTACCGCTTTTTCTTTCTTCTTCCTCTTGTCATCCTTTTGCTTCATTCAGGTATTTTATTTAAGAAATCAACCATATTTGCAGTTCACCTATCATTTTCTTGTCTCTGAAAAGAGTAATGATGCAAGTTATTAGCCTTTTTACTAAGTCTTCTCACCTGCCCCAGTCTCCTAACGAATAATTTTTATCTTCTATACAGACATCAGTTTATAATTAACTTTTTAAGGAACTGTAATAAAAGAATCAAACTTTGGTATAAAATCCTGGGGATGTAATGTACAGTATGGTGACTATAGCTAATAATACTGTATTGCATATTTGAAAGTAGCTAGGAGAGTGGATCTTGAAAATTCTCATCACAAGAAAAATAATTTGTAACTATGTATGGTGATGGATGTTAACTGGACTTAGTGTGGTCATCATTTTGCACTATATACAAATATCAAATCATTACATTGTACACCTGAAATTTGTAATGTTATATTACTTACACCTCAATATAAACAAACAAACAAACAAACGATTACCCAGGATCCAAGACCATCCCTCTCTAAGATGGAAACTCCAGGTACGAGGCAGCAGCAACAGGCTACAATCAGGCTCAATCCACTTTCCTTGCACACTTACCGCAAAGAAAGAAGAAAGACATGGAGGTTTTGTGGAGCTGGTTTCAGGGCAGGCACAAGAAGATGTGGCCAAGTGGTGAAGACCAGCGGGGATCTGAAAGAAAAAGTGCAGCTACTTCATTGTTTATCAGCATTATAGATATTGTTCAAGAAAAGGACTGAAGCTAAATATACAATTCCATCCTCTTTAAGACCTTGAATAAGAAGAGAGAAAGGCTAAGCAGCGTGATTCATTATTTTAGGGACTAGGAGTGTGTGGGACGCAATCAAGGTATTTGCTTGCTGAGAAGACGAGAATGGTTATGGAGGCAAAGTCCTCTCACGTAAAGAAAGCAGCTCACTTCCACCAAAGCCTTGAACAACAAGGGAAGCCAGCACTTGGATGACGAACTACACAATGAGGGAAGGGAAGCTCAGTGAATCAACAACAAGTCTTGGGAAGATCATCCAGTTGCTAATAATGATGGTTAACATTTATTGAGCACAAACAATGAGTTGAGGACACTTCCAAGCATTTTACACTAATTACACGCTTATAACAATCCTATGATCTTGGTGCTATTGTATACACATTTTAAAGCTGAGGAATCTGTAACATGAACGGCTTTACCCAAATCACTCAGGACGTCTGGGTCCACTTTTCACCACTAATCCAGACCAACTTTCTATGAACCTTTTTTGAGTACTGAATTTTTCTCTGGGAGAAGTCTATACCCTACTGCTATCATCACTATCTAAATAAGGATGGAGAAAAACAGGTTTTATACAGCAAGAAGAGAAGATGCTTTTTCTTTACATATTTTCTTTCTTTTGGCACAGTGTAACTTTCTGGGTTGAAAACAAAGCTCAATACTCCCAATTTTTTGGCCACCTGGAAATGTGGGTCAGCTGTACCTTAGCCCAGAATGCCTGGTCAGCACAGAGGATCTGTCAGTGTCTGCAGGAGGGGAAAGTTCCCACTCCTCAGGAGTGATGTCAAGGAAAGACTGCCCCGGGGACAGTGGGAGGCGCAGAGAGAAACGCATCAGCAGGTAGAGATTGAGTAAACGAAACCAATGCTTTACAGAAAAGAAGGAAGGCCATTCTGGAACCACCTTGAAGGAGTGGTCAGCAAAGAACACACCAGAATGGTTTCAAGTTAATGAAGGAGGCCTTATGGCTTCTCTCTCCACTGAAAGAGACCCTTTTCTGGATATAGGAGAGAAATGCTATCAGTTTGGTGTCTCCCACAGGCTTGACTATTACTCTAGCATTCTAAAGTGAGAATCACATGTGGGAACTCCTTGACCAAATGTCGAGTTATCAATGTCACCTGTGAGTCTATTCTTCTACCAAATAACCCTAAACACTGCCAGGCCTGCCAGCTAACTCCTTGATCAAGAAAGAGCGGTCTTAGGCCTATGTTCTTCTTCATCTCTTTCTTTCCTTCTTGGGATTTCAAAACGGGGATGGTTGCTGGGTCTTCTCAGCAATCTTTTCACAACTCATTTCCCATCAGGCCAATTTGTTTTCCCACTTTATCCTAAAGAACTTCAAGGAGGGAAGGTAATAAAACCCATTAAAGGCAGAAGTTGGGTAACTACAGTCATTAGCCTCTCTGAAGTTTTTTCCCCCTTCTGTGTATTATCACCATCAAGGCTAGGCTGATGTTTAGCAAAGAGCACCTGTCAAAACAAAAGAAGAGTTTCACACCTCACAATTTTAAGCCCCAGGTAAGAAACTCAGCCTGGTGGATCGGCCAAGAGGAAGACAAGAAACCTGAAACTCCAAGACGTGGAGAAGAGGTAAATGAGTTTCCTCTGGGTACCAACAGGCTTTTGTTTAACACGATTAAATCCTCTTTGTTTCATTACAGACATCAATTCAAAAACAAACAGTGTGATCAAGATAAAGGCCTGGAGCAGCATTCTGTTTCTCTTTCTCAGAGAGCTCTCACCACCTCTCAGTGGACGGGCTTAAAGGAACTTAACCGGCTCACAGAAAATTGATGAGCTGAGCTGAGCAGGTGTACAGGAAAGCTTCAGGCTTCAGGGTTAGGGATCGGAAAAAGTGTGAAGCACTTATGTCCATGACCAGATCGAGTGATAAGAGGACCAGCTTCCTTTGCTATCTAATTAATTGTCTTTCTTTGCAAAACACAGTCTTTGATTTCAAGAAGCACCTGAAGAAGATAAGATCTAGTCCCTGTGAAATACAACAACAGCCCCAAAACTCAAATTGGGCTTGGAGGTGGGGGCGGGAATGTCTGGTGCAGTCAGGGAGGATGGAGAGGGGAGGAGGGAGACGTTACAGAGTCAGTAACCAAAACAACAGACTACTGACCAGTCAAGAGACAGCGGTCAACTGAATTCTATTGGGGATGTGATGAAATTGAAACTAGTGTGCATTTCCAAGGCAATCTTTTCTATATTATTAAATTGCTTATTTTATTGTTGTTAGACAACACTAACTCTTTTTCCTAAACAAACCATGGACGTTGTCAGCGTAACAGCTACACTGAGCTGACAGAAGCTGGGGTCATCCATATACACATTTTAATTACCTCTTTTCAGTCAGGAACATCATTAGAAGTTGATTATTACCAGCCACTATCTTGTGATCTTAATTGGCTTCCTTCACAGACTACACCATGAAGCCAGTGCAGAAGCTCTGGCAGCCTCCCAGAGATAGTGACCAGATCGGTGACACTTTACACTGATGCTGTCTTCAGTTGAATAACAACCATCAATTTAAGTTTTAATGCTAGACATGAGGTGGAAGCTTCTTTTAACACCTGTATGCAGAGATGTTCCTGATTCCGCCGTGCTGAAAAACACTCTGAAAGGTAGTGACTTTTCACACACCTTTGTTAGGGTTACAGAGAGATGATCTATACATAGGAGAGAAATATGCCAAGCAGCCAGTTGTTCCCTGTGGCGTTCTTGGATTCTGGTAAAATGAAAAAAATAGTTTGCTTATGAGACAGAAAAATCTGGATCCATTGACACGCAAATTAAATCTGCAGCCTGGGCCGTGGTTATGTGGCTGCTTGCTACTCAGAAAGTATGGCAACACCCTTAAATTAATAGTCTGCATTAATAACATCAGGCCTGAGTCAATAATAATTATTAACTTAGTTTCCAAAGCATTTGTAATCATGTTGGGGATAATGGAAAATTTTGAGGCAGGGGGAAAAGCAGAATGATTATGAAATAAACATATTGTACGTCTTGTGGTGGATGGGAAAAAGTAAGGTCTTTCTGTGAATAGAATTAGTATCTTTCTCTTTGTAAAGGAAAAGAAATGAGCTCTGGAATCTTAAACAGTGGGGTTCATGCTCTGCTCTGTAAGATCAGGCTGATGGGATCTCTGGGAGCAACCTTACTTGGATACCTCCTTATTACAGTGAGTTATCCTATTGGTTTCTGGCCCTTTGGGCCATTCTTATCTTCAGGCATTTGTAGAAAATGAGCTACATTCACAAATATTCTAACTTTGGGTAATTATCAACATTCAGTAAAATTTTGAACTCCACCAAAGTGAAAAAAAAATAATTTATAAAAGCTAATGTATCATTGGATTACTTATTCAGAATAATAATGGTTAGAAAGTCTGTTTATATTTTTGTGGTTAAGATTCAAATAATGTTGGTATTATCGATGTATTCCTGATGTTCTTTTAAAAAATAGTCTTGTCATTCCTCATGATCTGCAGATTTCAGCTATACATCTATAAACATCATTACGGAAAGAGCCTAGCAAATACGTAGACTCTTAGGAGTAAAATTTTCCATTCAGTGAATTGAACTAGTAGAGTCATTAAAGTCTTGGAAAGAAGCATCAATCCACTTTGTTATCTCCCCAGAGTTTTGGTTATCACAGGATTAATACATCTGCTTTCTTTCTGGCAATTACTCTACAGCAACCTGAAACACATAGGCTGCTTTTCTAAGACTTTATATTTCACTTTTTCATAATACTCAGCCATTTAATCATAGATAAATGTTATGAAAATTTAAAAAGTATAAATGACAAAACCAGCTTCAGTTTATGGAATTCCTGGAATATGAGGTCATGTCACGGTTCTCCATATGTAAGGATCATTTCTATGCCATCTGTATAGGTTTAAATTTTAAAATGTGTCTCTTAAGACACAACACTGACATATTCCTCCTACAAATACATCTGAATTCTCAGTGAAAAGGATCTTGAAATAAGGACAAATAATTGGATGAAAAACTCAAATCACCGTAATCATTATGAGAGAGCTAAATAGGGTTTAAACTACACACAGTGAAATGGGAACTAAATCAGTTAATTCTTCTCTTCCTTCACTACCAAGCATAACCTCTTGGCGGCTCCACTTCTGTTGTTGGAATGGTCATCTTTTGCCTCCAGACAATAGACGGTTTCCTTCTCGTTCTCATTTTTTGTTTACCTGACGGATTTCCTCTTTTAGGAAGACATGAAAATTAGCTTTACATTTCAACTGCTTCGCTGTATTGAAATAGGATGGTGAAAATACAGCTGTTTAAAGCATACTGTGAGCAAAAAGGCAATGAAATATTATTTTTAAGAAGAGTTATCAAAATCAGGGTGCCAATCAATCTTAGAAGCAGAGTAAAAATTACTTGTACTTCAATATTTATATTTATATTTATTACAGGAAAAAAGTTTTTTTTAATGGAAAGAAGGTGCAGAAAAGGGCACAGTATTAGCTAAATATTGTACCTTAGAACATCAGTCATTTCCTTCTCAATAGTACTGAAAGGGTCTAATTTATAAGTTTTTCCATCTCCCTGTTATGCTGGTTTGTGAGTTCTGACACTGCTACTGGTATGTTAATGAGAAGCTAGCGTTCCATTAAGAGAAAACCATATGCTCTGCTGCCTACTGTGAAAGGGAAAGCATGTAATGTGGCTGTTGCCTTAGTAACACATTAATTCATTTTGTCAGTGTTGGCACAGATCATTTCATTTATAAGAAAACAAGTATAATAGTTTACCACATCTATAATATTTACAGTGTTTCTGTTACAAAACAGTGACAAAATGAGTTTAAAAAATAGAGTTGGTATAATATCATTAAAATATGGAATTTGTGGTAAAATTTTCCCCGTAAAAATGAAAAAAAATAAAGATTGGTGTAAAATTTCTCTTCACAATCCTACTTAAAACATTTTAACACCAAACTGTTTGCTTTTTAGCATATTTGTATTATACTAATAACGTGCGTCTGCTGCAAAAAATTTAGTCCATGAAAAACACAAGTGCATTAACAGTTTTTAATGAATGCTAAACAAAATATTTCATACAACAGTTTTGTTAAATTACAACCATTATAAACCTAATCGTATGCTAGTGTGTTACTCATAACAAGGCTAAACATTTATCTAGTTTTATCTGTTCTTCCAGATGTTTATTAGTATTCTAGCACTCCTAAAATATTTAAATTAAACCACTCCATTTTCTCATGTGAATGCATTTTGGGTTTTATTCACAGAAAATCTAGTCACATGTATATCTAAATAAATATAGTACACTGTATATGCTTTATGCACAAGTGATACTTAATGTGAATTGAGATGATCCAAAAGCATGATAAAGGAGAGAAGTGATTAGAGGGAAGACAAGTTCCTGTTTATTAAAGTCTGCACCTGCAGCGGGGTATCAGCTCTACCCATCCTTAGGGTATTCCACACCTGTAAACACACATTCTTATCAACAAACATTTTGCATCTGTGATGTTCGCCCACCTTCTTTAACTGATAAAAAGGGACCTGTGTACAGGATAACGAGAGCAACTATCATTTACCAGTTTATTTAGCGATTCAAGTTTTATGTCATTTCAAAGGAAGCATTTATACATTTACATAAGTTATAGAAATGGGTGCAAAGCGCTGCAGAGCTGGCCATCTAAGTAATGAATGGCCAATTATACTTTCAACATTAAGAAATACCTTCCTAAAATATCAGTGTTCAATGGGTTCATCCAGAGCTTCGGGAACCAAATATGGGTGTTTTTGTTTTTGCTCTCCTGACTGTATTCACAGCAATGCTCCCAAGTTTGATGGAATTCTTTCTAATTAGAACCCAAGACCCAAGAGTGCTTTTAAGAGTCTCCTTTACAGACCTGCAATGCGATTACTCTGGGAAACACTTTAGAAAATAAAATTTATGATTAGCTTTGATGAAAATGACTTTAGTTTTAACTTCATAATGTGTCTGCTTTGATATGAGTAAAATACTTTGAATGGCTACGTCACCAGAAAAGAAAATATAACCAAACATCAATGTGATTTTCTATGATGGGGAATTAAATGTCTCTGAAATGTAATCATATCACATTGACTCACCCAATAAAAGTAACTTAATGAAGTATTTTATCTAATTCCTATGTTTTTACTTATTAGCTTGTGGTGCTTGAAAAAATAAAGCTGTAAACTTTTCAAGATCCTTCTTTCAACTTAAGCTATTTCTCTCAATAAAATTGGTTTGTCAGCAGTTAAATGGCACCGCATTTATGCTTTAAGTACATTAAATTACGGGTAGCTTTATAATCAGATTCACCCATTAGACTTACTATGAATAATAGGATACATATTACTATGACTTTGGTTAAGTAAAAAAATTATCTTGTGGCGTATAACACGTCAAATTTTAAATCCTCTTGATTTTAACAGTTTATTGTTACTCATCTCCCCCATTAATTAATGCATTAATTAATGTAAGGATAGAAAATAAGACTATAAATTGGAAAATACACATATATAAATGCATATATTTATATATGCACATGTACAGATATATATTTATACTATTTATTATTTTTCTCTTGATAAATCAAACCACATATTTTATATCTAATATTACCTAGTGAATTCTCTTATTTTCTCATGATGCTTTCCAAAATCTATGTTTAATATTGAGAGCAAAGAAAACTATTGTGCCTACATGATCATTGAAGAAAGAGAAAATAAAAATTCACAGGAAAAATGATTTATTATGTTTAGATATATTATATTCGGTAATGATGTTACCTATGCTTTCCTCGCTGGTAACATCCGTTGTGTTTACTTTATTTCCATACAGGAATATGAGTAATACAGAATGACAATCATGAAGGCCAACTACACTCAAGGCCAGCTTTATGTATATATTTGTTAACATATCTGAGTCTAAGGAATTCAACTCTGGTAACATTAAATTATTATGTCGATTCATAACCGCTTACCCACAATATTGTAAAATAATATAATCTTTAATGTATGAATAATATTTGCTATAATCACTATTTTGAAATATAATCAAAACATATCAGTTAGAAGTAGATATTTTTGAGCTTTTGTGAGTATTTATTTTAAGAACTATGAGGGGGCATAGAGTAAATATATTAAAAAATCAACATCAAAATATTTTTTAAAATGATACATGTTAAATCACAGATGCCTCATAAATACTTGTTGAATAAATGAGTGAACATAAAACCTATCAGTATGCTTGCATCATGCCAACCCTCTAGTCACGTGCTTGCTGAATTTACGGTGTGCGTAAACTTACTGGTGGAGCATTTCGATTACAAGAGTGCTGAAAGTAAGTATTTAACAGTAGCTAATCAGGCTTAGCTTTGGGAGTTAATCTTTTATGGAGTAACGTTTCAGTCTAATTCAATGTGAATTTGCTAAGTGGTGTAGAAGGAAGGAGAGAATTAAATGACCTCTCAAATCCTTTGGAATTTTAAGATTTGAACAGATAAAAATGCTGGTATTTAGAGAAGGACTAAATAATGTTAGCTTCACATTTACACCTTTTCAATTTCTATCTTCACTTTTGTTTAAATGCATATAATTCAACAAAAAAGTTGGTGAATAGTTTCAGGTGAACTCAAATTAGCCATGTGGTTTAAAAAACTCAATTTCCCCAAGAGATGAATCATTTAAATGTCTGAATATTCACTATTCCTGAATTAAGTAGCACATTTATATAATATTTTACTCAAAGTATGAAAAATTTACACATTATATATTTTATCATAAAATTATATTAAAATAGTTGTACAATAAGAATGCAAATTTTAATAGCTATATAAAAAGATATTTTAATCTGAGGTGTAATTTGTTATTGTCATAATTATTTAACACAAAATACGTAATCTGATACAAATAAACTTTAAATAGTTGAATACAGGAAAAAATTGGTCTAATGGGAAAATTCAGATTCCTGTCAAGTTTTTCTTATTTATTCTCTACCATATGAACAATATTTCCTAATTAAATAAATTGATATACATGCTATAATATTTTAGAAGCTATTTATAGTATTATTTTATATTTTTACATTAGTTAATACATAAGCAATTGCGAGCTATTAAGTTATTTCTAACTATTCCGGTGATTAAGATGTTCTAAAGAATCTAGTCCTGGATGTTGTTTTCTAAGCTTAACTCATATGGTATGGAACTTAGAACAGCACATGTGACCTACACTTTTCTGATATAGTTAGTATATAAAAAGGCTTTATTTAGAAATTTTGGAGCACTAGATAGTTATCGTATATATTTCTTTAAGTTGACTTAAAAAGAACATGTTGGTGATAGACACTTTCCAAGTTGATGCTAAGACTGTTTAAACATACACCATGCATTTTTTTTTTTTGAATTTTGTCTTCTTTTTAACTTTTGGCCAAATTGATAAGCAGTCCAGCTTCATAGCAGTGTTATATGGAAGCATAATTATATCTGAAGACTGAAATTTTTTCTTATGGAGACTCAAGTTCTAGCCAGCCCAACACTGTTTTTCTTTTGTTTGTTTGTTTTGCTTTCTCCTCTTAAATGCGGAGAAAGAATTTTATGCCTCAAAAAGAAAGACTTTTGTGGGGGAAAAATATAGTAAAGAAAAATACACGATATCAAATTTGAATTCTTCTACAGAAGATAAAATTTAGGCATATATTTAAAATACTTTTTTCAAGAACAAATCCCCATAATCTACACTCTATTTTGATAAAGTAAAAGAATATTTTCACAAACAAAGAGTATACTCTAAGAGTTCTCATGTGAGAACTGGACCTTTCCATCTTTAGTATACAAATGCTACTGCAGAACTTTTACCGTGGTAATAGTCTCTCATTTGTTAATCAATAAAGGGTAATATAAATTTTCTATAAATCCCACTCTATTCAAGTCCTCTCAAGGCTATTTTACTGGTCATTTCTACAAACTTTTGGTTATAAGATTCATGCTGAAAAATTTTTTAAAGAACGTGATGATACCCTCAAAGCAATAAATAATTATTTCAGATTTGGCGTATGAGGAACGCCAGACCCACGGCCTCACTAAAGAGTTAATCACAAGATCTTGAAAAGTGGGTTCTCTGACTCCTGCAAGATTAATATCTGTAAAACAACCAAGTTTTTTTCTTCATTTTCTTTTTGTTTGAAAGTAGATCTCCAGTTGTCCTGCTCAGTTCACTCACACTCTAGGAGGGTGGGAACTTTGCCTTCTTCGTCCATGTATTCTTCATAGTACTAGATATTGTTCCCTAAATGTCTGACGACTTGTACTGAAACCCTATGACAGGTGAGTTTGTCCTTACTTATAAGTGATGATGCTGTGCCTTGTGTTAAAATATTTATAAAGTTTATAGAAATCGCTTCATAAGGTAAACCTACGCAAAATGTAATTCTCCTTCTTGGTTTCCATGTACTAAATGTATGAGTAATTTTGCCGTAATTCCTTTAGTGAGTTGACGGCTAATGTAAAATTTTAAGTAATATCCAGTTAATTGTGTATTAAAAGTTTCAAGAAATACAGCATGACTTAATATCTCACACTGGAGGAGGCAAGCAATCAATAGTCATGCCAAATAATTTTCATAGAATTAAATTTGACGTTTAAGAATTCTTATCTATGTATTTTATTCTCAATGTTTCTCAATGTACTTGTAAAATATCCAGTTACGTAAGGAAGTTTCCTCTCATTTGAGCATCTAGCTTGCTGAGTTTCATATGTAGTTCCTGAAAGATTAAATTATTTATTCAAGGTTATCGTTTAAATATGGTTCAGAATTCAAAGTTTTCTGCCACTTTAGATTATTTCTAGATATAGCTAATTTAAACAAATTTTATAATCATAAACTTGCAACATTAAGTACAATACGGTTGGAGTGAGAACGTAACAACTCTACATTGAAAATTATAAAACCAACTTACTTTCCTTCCTCTTTTCTAATGTTTATTTTATTTTCCTGTTATGAAGACCTCAATAAATTAACTGAATAAACTAAACTGAATATAATGAATGAAATAATTAACTGAATATAATATATGTGCAAGTAAATCATTACTTAATAACAGAGTAATTCGTTGAGATTATATAAGTTTGCTAAAGTAATTTATCTAAGTTTATCCCTGAAAGTGATTCAGAACACAGTATTGCCATAAAAAATGTAGAATTTTAGGCTTTATCAGGATGCTAATGGGACAAATATATACCATCTTGGTTTTGTAAGCCAAAGGTATTTTAAAAAGTTCTTTCTTACAAGTAATTACAAGCTACAATTTGGAAAGCAGATTTCTGGAATTTTGAATATATTTTTATACATGTATAATATTATAATGAAGAAGAAGGAAGAGGAAGAAGCTGAAAGGAAGAGAAGGAAGAAGAGGAGGATGAAGAAGGAAAAAGAGAGGAAATGCTGAAGGGGGAATACTGGAGGAAATTTCTCTGAATGACTGAACAAAAGTTGACATAGAAAAATCTAGGAAATTTAGAAAGATGTGTGTGTGTGTGACAAAGAGATTGACTAAATGTTAAGTTTAGTTATGTGTTTAAAACTGGAGAGAAGGATGAGGGGTGAGAAGAATGCACCAGGGGCCTAATTCCCCTCAAAGGAACAAGGAGATGGAGAGAAATACATGAAGCAGAGAAGGGCCCACAGGTGGCACCAATGGATAAAACAGTTTAGTTGTTTGGCAAGTTTAGCTGGTCAGTTTGGAATTGAGAAGAGGAGGAAAGGACTGAAAATATTGCATGGGACACATATTTGTCCTGAAGACAGATTAAACACAAAATGATTTTTCTAGTAGAGAGAAAAACAGGCAATTAAATTGAATCAACAAATAAAAATTTTAAGTACCAACTATGTGCCAAGTACTGTTCCAGGCCCTGGAATTACAACGATGAGCAAATAGACATAAGTTCATGGAGTTTATAGTCTAATTAGGCCAATAGCCAACACTTATCAATGCATCATCAAATAAATACTTCAGTATAAACTGTGATAAGTTTTTTGAAGGAAATGAACCAGGAGTGTGTTAGTTTATGACACAGATGCTATACTTGTACTGGAGGTAGCAAGACTTCTCTGTGGAAGTGATGAGTGGACAGAAATTATCGAAAGGTGGTAGAAGAAAAAATGAGCAGGAGAACCCTAAAACAGGAAAGAATTTAATCTGTTTGGGAGACTAGATAAAGGCCAACGTGGCCCAGAATTTGCTGAGAAGAATGGTTAGACGTGAGATTGGAGTAGACAAGCAAGCTCAGGCAGGGACTTTAGGGGACATTAGGATCGGGCACTTTATCCTATGAGTCAGAAGATGGTAGAAAGTTCCAAGCTAATGGTGGAGGTGGAGAGGAGTGGGAAGATTCAACATATATTTAGGAAGTAAAATTTACAAGAACGGGAAGACATCGAGTACGGGAGTGGAGAAAAAGAAGGACGTCAGAGGCTACTCTTGGGAGGGGGACATTTTCAAATATCATAACTGACAATTATTTTCTCACATCATCCTGCACTATGATTTGAAATTCATAAATGATTGTGAAATTAAAGAACACGATTATTTGCAAGGCTTCCCAAAATAGAAAATCGCATTGCCTTGGGAGCTCTATAAAACATGTTGTGTCCATTTCTAAAATGGTGGGAGACTCAGTGTTCTATTGCTCCCAAGGTTTCTTTCCTGGAGGTAAGAATGACAAGCATCCCTCTTCCCTGCTTTCTTCTCTGGCTTTCCTTCACCCAAGATTCCCCTGAATTCCATCATAGATCACTGGCTTGTATTCTCTATACTCCTCTCATCCCCTGTTGGTGATGGTAAGACTTTGTAAGTTCAAGATTGTATCAGTTTCAGGAAAAAACTGTGGAGTTCTGCTACTTATTTTCAGGTTTTACTATCAAGAGAATTTAATTTAAACAAATTTTTTAAGTTGACAATAAAAGTATAAATAGGATTCACATTATTGAATTTTCTTACCATTCTCATCTACCATGAACATTAAGCATGCCATTTATAATTATACTATTTTTAAATTTGAAGGATAAGGAATTAGCAGTTATTGATATGTGGCCATCATAGCCATAAAATAGTTAAATTGTGTTGTCTTCGGCATCAACAACACAAATTTGTGCTTTTTTTCTAATAATAATGGCTATAATTTTTAAGCCTCTGCTAAGGGCAAGGAGATTTATATGTACATGATCTCATGTAAATCTCACTAAAACTCTATGAGGTAGGTCATTTTTCAGAAGAAACTAGTATTTTTTTTTAAATCCAGTAACTTGTCCAAACACAGGTCTGGCTCATTTTGTAGCTCTGTGTTATATCATCTCCCTAAGAAGTTTCATGATTTATATCTTTACTGAAAGCTCTTGTAGACTGAATCTTAGAAAGAAAATACTTTCAACATTCTTTTTGTGTTTTGAAACTAGAGTAAAGTTAGGTGTTCTTGGCCTAAAGCAAAGTTTTAGAAATAAATTTTAAGAAACACACATCACTTGCTCTTTGAAAAGCTTTTATTGACATGTGACCTTTGAATACAGGTAAGGCCCTTGGAATGCTCCATGTTGGCCACAGGTCACACGGGAATGCACTCACTTTTATCTCTGGGCAAGTCATTTAACTGTTTTAATAATTAACGGTTTCATTTTAAAATGTGAATAGTAACATTTGCTTCTAGGAACTCCAAGATGACCAATGAATATAAATGAGGTAATTGATTAAAAATTATCATTAGAATGGTTCAGGCTAATTCAAAGTATTTATTATCTTTTGGCTATCACATTGGGAAATGTGCTATGACCCTAAAACTTTGAAAAAGGATGTTTTCACAACGTCTAGAATTCGCTCATCGTGCACGTCAAAGTAGAATAAGATGATGGTAGAATTTGAATCATTTCCTAGAGTTTTTCAATAATTACCCTACACAGGGGATAGTAATGTCACAGTTTTGCTGCCTAAATTTCAAAACAATGCATAGCTTGTTAAAAAAGAGATAAATAAATTTGATTCGGTAAAATATGAAACTGATATTTTTTATCCAAGCTGGTATAGTTTGGATATATTAAATTATTTTAGAAAAAAAACAAAGCAAATGGGGAAAAGGTAGTTGCATTTTTGGAGACTGTCACAAGAGGGCATTTATGGATTAACTCAGTAAATTTTTCTATATTCCAAACACAGAAAAGCATTTCCAACTCCCAAAAGCAAACTGAAAATAATCAATTAAAAAAATTTAAAGGGAAAAAAAATCTCTAAAATTTTTATTTTATATTAATTCTCCTCTAGGAAATTGGCTGTTCTTTTTCAGGTGTTTCTGTCAAATGAAAAGTAGTATATACTTTTAAGTGTTAGATGTCAGTAACTCATTTCTCCAAAATATCGAGATCCTAAGAATATCATATCAGCTTAAAAAAAAATCCACCCATATTTTGTTTCTAGCATTTGTTTGTATACTACTACAAAACAAATATGTAAAATAAATCCTATTGCTACAACTGATAAAAGGTAATTACGTTTTTAAAACATGATTTTATCTTTTGTGCTGAAAAACAAGCTAATTGATATTCCTAAGTATTTTGAAAACAGGTGCCATTTAGACAATACAAGCACAAATGCCTCAATAAAATAATGAAAAGCTTAGTTTCATTAGGAAATAGACAAAGTAAATTGCTAAAAAGAGAGTGTGTTGGGGCCCAGTGAAGGGGAAGAAAACCAAACTGAAACAACTGTTAAAATGTTTTTATTCGTGATGTATTGAGCTCTTTAAAAACAAGAATATGTCGACATATTCATCTCTGTAATCCCAGCCCAGCGTGGCGCTCAGCCTATGGTACGTACTCAATGAATATAGCTAAAGGAATAAATGAAAGCATCTCTTTAATTGAGGATAAATTTAGAAGTGGCAGGGCAAGGGAAAACGTTCAGTGATTATTAATTAAATTAATGACTTTCTTGTAGCATTAATGGATGTTAAACTTTCAAATACAAAGGAAAAACTTCATTCAATCACCTGGGGTTTCCAAATAACCGCAGAGGTGGTGCGATATAAACAAAACATCAAGAGAGCTAATGTGATGAGACGTATATATTCCATTGGGAAGAACAAAGAAGTTCTTTGCAAATCTGGGAGCAACAATGTATGTAATGTAATCTGGGAATCCTGGAGCTATAAATCTCTCATGATCATCAAGTCTATCCCAGTAATATCCAATTTATATCATGAAGGATGCCTATAATTCTTACCCAATTGATCCAATATTTTGTAATATTTTCTTTTTATTCATCAAAGAGCTGTAATGGCCTTTATAAGAGTATTTAATAAGCATTAGATAATCCGTGTTGTCTTATGATTCTATATAATTTCAATCAAATGTAAAGAAATGTGACATTTGAGATAACCTGCAGTCTTATTACAGATAAACATACAATTTCCTTTAGGCATTTTACCATAATTAAAACAAATCTCAGATTTGTTTTCCTACTTATGCCAAAGCACAAGCTTTCAAAAGCCATCTCATCATGTCATACTCAGGAAAGACAGTGAGACATGGAGAAATGGTCTCAATGCTTGAGTTAAACAGCCCTGGATTCAGAACTCAACTCCAATACTTATTAGGAAAATTGTTTTCTCGAAATCTGCTTTTCATCTATAAAATTGGGATAATATTGCCTACTTTAGTGGATTATAGCTTGTACAGTTGTAAGTAGCAAGTTTTAATGTATGTAAATTGCCTGATAAGTAGAAGGTAGTCAGTAAATGCCAGTCTTTACAATTAGAGAACCATAGATTTTAGGACCCCTGTTGAGAAATTTGAGACTGTGGCAGATACAGAAATGATCACAAAATATTCCATGTGCTCCTTTATATTCCTCAGACATCTTTGCAATTAGTTTGGACCATGAGAATGGTTCTGACCAACTGGCTGTGTTGGAAACGATGTGTATCATCTCCGGCTGAGATAACTAAAAGCTGTATGCCGCCTTCGTCAATATCTCACCCTACCGTGGTGCCCACGAAGCCTAGCCCTGAGATGGTGGTGTCTCATCATAACAAGGTCTCCATCAGCCGGGTGCTGAGTGACTAAATGGAGCAGCACCCTTGCGGGCCAGTATTGGGCACGTGCAAGATTTAACATTTGTTGTGTTAGGCCACTGATATTTAGGGGTTAAATTATCACGGCAGCATAATTAATAATCAGATCTAATCCCCACACCTCATTTTATTAATAAGGAAACCAAAGTCCAGAGAAGTCGGTTTGTGTAAGAGCCAAGACTAGAATGCAAAATGAATGTAGAGGTATCATGAGTCCTTTCTTAAGTGTTATGTTTTATGAATCACAGAGCACTTTCTTAAGTTCCTCTACATAAATATACCTAATATAGACTCCTAAATTCCTCCAGTGAAACTGAAACTGACATCTCAAGTTTTTTTAACTTTTTTTTCCTTCCTTTCATCTATATTCAAAATAAGGACCTCCTGATCAGGCCAGATAGTCTTCTGGGAAAAGACTTTCTTGTCTATCTATTCTTGTCTTCATCTCTATCCAAATATCATCATTATTTTTGTGGTCTAAGCTATGGTCCAGATATCCAGTCCTATTTATTAAGAACATATTTGAAGCCAGAAGCTCTTTTCCCAGATGGTTTTCACTGTCTAACCACTGGTTGAATTTTTTAAAAAATTAAATATGACTTTAAGTTCTAAGTTGAATTAACCAGATACTACATTCTGTAAAGGATTGTTTTATGCCATTGTCCTTAATGGAAATTTTTATCATTCTGAGATAAGTGTGGACTGAAATTTCTGGTTATAATTTGAATTTATTTTTCCAATGTTTGGCTACCTCTTGAGAGGACTGACTCATTTTTTAATCATAGTACAATGACGATAAGTGGGATTATTTAAATCTATATTTGATATACTCATTTACTTAGTCCTCGATCCTCTTTATTCCTTTGCCCAATGATTTGAAATGTTAAAAGAAGTGTTCTGAGTATTTTATGGAAGTGGGAATGGTTGTCAAGAATAAAAGTCTAGAAACAGAAAATAACTTTTCAGGACACATACATCTAAGAGCAAAGATGAACAGGAGCCACGGAAAAAGAAAGATTAGGCACAGGCAAGTAAGTAGAAGCACAGGCAATAATGGAAGTTTTCGAAAATCATAGGATAGAGTTTCAAGAAAGAGATAGTAAACATCACATAGGTCTGAGGGATAAGAGTTACAGCTGAGGAAAAGCATCTGATTTTGATGTTAAAGAAATATTTGGTAGTTTTTGAACATAGTGATTCTCAAATTTCTTTTTCTCTTTGTAACATAATATATATAACCATTTCCATCAGCAACAATGCATTGTCATAGCAGGAAATTATCAAAAGTAGTATCTTGTATCAGAATCTCATAGTAGGAGGTGGGTGGTTTAAAAACGTTTCAAGTTCTTCCCATCCACTGCCCTTGGCAGCCAAGTAACTCTTTGCTCCATCCTAATAAGAACCATTATTCCAAAGTGATTTTCTCATTCTACCCTCTGTGCAGTCTTTGGGTTCGTAGGTACAGCCTTGGGGTCTATGAGGTCACCACGAAAAATTTTTAAATTCTATGAGTTCATTTTTAGTTGAAAATCTAAAAAATAATATAAACATAACTCATATTATTGAGCGTCCACTTTCTACATGTTGGTTTCTTAAATATTTTTTTTAGGAAGTGAAGGACAAATGTCATCGCCATCAGTATATGCTGTACTGATGATGGTTTCATAGTACGTCATGGGGAAGCACTGAGGGGAGGTACAGTGTGACACACACCTGTGTTATATAGATAGGCATAATATTATTGATATCAACAGAGAGAAGCAAATTAGATACAGAAGCACATGTTACGCTACATTATCAGTAAACACAGCTAAATATTTTCTGAAATAAATATATCATCTAGTCTACTACATTTGTTAATTTATAATTTATTGGTTTCCCAGTCCGTATTTAATTTATACTTTTATGGTTACATTGTCATAATTGATAACACCCATACAAAGTTTAAATTAAATTTCTATTTTTACATGTGTAAATCAGATGAAAATACAAATAATTTAATATTGCCAATGTGTTAGAAGAGAATTCTATTATAGCAAGAGGTACATATCTCACATTCAAGAAAAGCTGTTCTGGAGTTTACTTCATAAGGTAATGTGGATGAAAGACAGATTCCTTCCTCTAAGGAGAGTCTATGATGAGAAAACGGTGATTGTTTTGATACAAAACATCCACTAGAGAAATATGATGGAAAAAGGAACAAGAAAAATAGGGCCAGTGCTGAAGAAATCAGCTGAGTCAGGTATGCTGGGGCCAAGGCAGAGAAGAGCCAGGCATGATGGTAAGTCAGTGCGGGGAGAAAGCCACAGAGGGAGCGGCCAGGCAGGGCAGATTCTGGTGGAAGAGATCTGTCCTGACACTTGCCATATGGAAACAGATCGACAACACACAATGACTTGCCACATGGCTTCAGTCCATGAAGCTTCACTAAGCAAAAAACTGACACCATCCCCAGCATCTTTCTCTACTTTCTGCCAGAGGTCTCTTGTTGGTAGGGATCCCCAACCTTGCCTGGTGAGAAGAGTCACTGAGGATAACTCTTAAAACAGAAATTCCCCGAACCCATGCCAAAAATTTGGAATCGAAATCTTCATAAGACTAGTCTAGGAAGTTGTGTTTTTAACAGGTTTCAAGGTGTTATGATCATCTGGTACCTTTTGTGGCATAGTTTAACACAGTGTTTCTCAAAGTCTGGTTCACAGACCAGGAGTATCAGGAATCCTTATAAACATAAATTCTCAGACTCTACCCCAGACCACCAAATCAGAAACTCTGGAGGTGGGCTCTACAAATCTATATTTTAACAAGCCATCCAGATGATTTTGAAGCATTCCAGCCTTTGAGAACCACTGGATAATAGGAAACCAATTGAAACAGAGTCTTTGCAAAAGGAGGCCTAGGCATGGATATTTTTAAAAAGGTTTCCTAGGTGTTATTAATATGTAGCTGTGGTTCAGAAACACAGCAAATAAATCACAGAAAAGACTATCTGAAGGACATTTGGTTGGTAAGGTTTGAATAACAAATTAATTTGCAGGACAGAGGAAAGCCCTTCTCTAAGCTTCCCTCTTACATACAATTAGGCTAACTAAAGCACTTCCATTTTTTTTTCTTTTTCCCTGAGGAAGATTACCCCTGAGCTAACATCTGTTGCCAATCTTCCTCTCTCTTGTATGTGAGCCACCCCATCAGCATGGCCTCTGATGAATGGTGTAGGTCCACGCCCAGCAACCAAACCAAGGCCGCTGAAGTGCAGCACACCAGACTTAACAGCTAGGCCACAGGGGCTGGTCCTAAAGCATTTCTTTCTTATCCTGGGGCCTCCATCACTAGACCGTCCCCCTGTATTTATGTACTATACACACATTCTGACATCAATGGCTGCTTGTTGATTGAATTAACCATATAATACATTAGTCCTAAACAATATCTTTCCTATAACAGATGTAAGGGATGCTGGTTACCTGCAGAGCCCATGCTTAATTTTCAGTATGTTCTTACTCTAATTTCATCTTTCGCATTCCAGCAAAGATTGGACTACAAGTTGATGAGAGTGATATTGTAGATAGGTGTAACTTTAAATTTTCTCTAGTTTATTTAAAAAGGCAATTATTTGTGAAATTTGATAGTTTATTATTAGCGACAAATTACTTGAGGCACACCTCACAATTAATCAAGGCATACCACGATGTTGAGCTCTTTCAAGATTGAGAACAACAAATCAACATGTGTGGAATCTGCTCAGGTTTTTGACTCCAGTTTAGAGCTTAGTGCCCTTTAGCCTGAGAGACACAAAACTATTTAGTCCAGGAAAGAGTGTATACAGATGGGTTAGGTCTTGGTCTGCCTTAGACCCTCCTTCTTTGTGTAATTACTGTGGACCCTAAAGTGAGAGACTGAAGGCTTCATTCATTACCCTAATTCCCATAGACAGTTTCCTTTAAAACTAGGCCCCTCCCTTCTTGAGACCTAGTAGGAGGGCTTGGAAAAAAGAGATAAGCAAACGAAGGAATTGTCAATTTTTTAGTTATCTGACATTGAACTGGGATGAACTGGTTACAAAGTATTTGTCTATTGGATCACATATCAGCTGTTGTCAGGATTATTATATCTGAGACCCACCTTTTACATGTGAAGAAACTGAGGACAAGAGAGTTTGTCCCTGCCTTTTCTCTCTGTGTGCCATTCTCTCCTAGATAGGAGGCAGTTCAGAGAAAGCGTAGTGAAGGTGAGCAGGCTGATCTCTTTTTTCTCTTTGAGTCATCTCCTGGAATTCTAACTTATTCTCCAGAGTCTTGGAAAGCTGAATTCTTAACTTCTTCTTAGAAGACAAAGGAAGACTTGTCACTGAGAAAAAGAAAAATCCTGAATTGAGTGAAAAAAGAAGGAAAGGATTGGGGTCATTGGATAAATAATAGAAGGGAATAAAGGCAGAGAATGAAATGAACATGAATCCCAAGTCACTTGATAAAAGGTCATTAGTTTTAGGTAATACGTCAAGCATTATTTCCAGTTTATGTAGAATACTTTGTAAAAACAATTTTATATCTACCCTGTTACATAAAATGTTATTATATCATACACATCATAAGCTTCTCAGAGAAGCTTTGAAAAATGAGTGTAGGAGTTGGACAGGCTGATGGGGATGGAACTCCAAAAAGAGGGAATAGAATTTATTCATTCCTCTATTTTACCAATTCTCTTATTCTTTGTTCATTCTCTTACCCACTCCTTCATTCACTAAGCAAATATTTATTGAGAACTTACACAGACACAATCTCTGCTTTCATGGAGCTTTACTGAGAAGTAAAACTCAGAGACATGACATAGTACAGCTCATTTGGAGAACTTTAAGAACTGTAGTTTGGTGTGGCTAAAGGGAAAGAATCATGGGGCAGCATTGAGTGATGAAGCTAGAGATGTAGGGAGAAACTAGACAGAGACATGGGGATGACTCAGTCAGCATCCACTCTAGAAAGATCCCTCAAGCTATCATGTGAAAGGAGTGATTGGAGATAGCCAGTTTGGAGGTATGGAGCCCACTCAAGGAGCCGTTTTAGCAAAGTCAGAGTGGACGAAGATCACTGTGGACAGTTTCAGTGGGCATAGACTAAATGGGCTGCACACGGCAAATGTAAAGGTTGATAAGCAATGTAACTTGATATCCTTTCTGCCATTTTGTTCTAGGTATGGCTCTTGTGTATAGAAACATCTCTATTTTTTAAAATTTAATTCAACAATCTCTGTTTTTGAGTATAGGAATTTGATCAATTCACATTATTCTGGGTAATTGAATTTTTATTCCCAGCATCTTTTGTTTGTTTTCTATTTTGTTACCACTTTATGATGTTTCTCTTCTACTCTTTTAGTATTGCTTTCTGCTTTCCTCTTGTCCCACTCCTTGCTTTTGCTAAATTGATAAAGATGTCTTTTGAATTCCTCCTTTTTTCTGGATATTTGGAAGAACTACTATGCAGTCTATTTTTCTAGTGGTTGCCTTCATTTGTTAATTTTTATTTTTTAAATTTTTTTTGAGGAAGATTAGCCCTAAGCCAACATCTACCACCAATCCTCCTCCTTTTGCTGAGGAAGACTGGTCCTGAGCTAACATCTGTGCCCATCTTCCTCTATTTTATATGTGGGACGCCTACCGCATCATGGCGTGATAAGTGGTGCATAGGTCCATGCCTGGGATCAGAACTGGTGAACCCCGGGCCACCAAAGTGGAGTGCGTGAACTTAACCACTGCGCCACCAGACTGTCCCCCTTCATTTTCTTTTTTTTAACAAATACATTTAAATCTTTACTTATCTATCTAATTTATCTGGGTAAGGACAAAATTTAACTAAATGAAGGATATTATAATATTAACTCTCATTTCCAAACAATCTAGTGGTAGAATATCTAAAATTTCTTAGAAATAAAAAGACTTGATAATACCATCATCATTGTAGAAAATTTTAATATAGTATCTTAGACGTTAACAGACGAACTAGATAAAATACATTAATAATATAAAGGATTTGATTAACAAAAATAAAAATCTTAATTATACCCACTAATAAACATACACACACAGAAAGAGTCAGAAACAGAGAGAGAAAGAAGAATATGTATTCTCTGTTGGATATAGAAGTTTTGTTTTCACAAGACTTTTGTGAGAGGAAAAGAAATTTTCACCAGAAAGGTTACAAATAAAGCTAAAATTATAATTTTTAAACGTACATCTTACAAAATATTTGCTGCACATGATTAAATAAAACAAGAAATTAAGAATAAAAAGACACAAAAGAATTAGGTACTTGAGAAAAAAGGCTGTTTTAAATAACACATGGACTAAAAAGTCAATCAGAATTGATGCAAATGATATGCAATTTAATAAAATAAATGGGCATATATCAAAACATATGACCACGGTGCAGGTTATACTTAAGATCTACAGCCTTATATTGTTTTTACTAAATAAGCATTGAACAAATAGAAAAAGACGGAAAGCAACAAAAAGAAAGGCACATGCATGTGGATTAAGATGACAAGTTCCAGAGATTTGCCTTACAACATTGTGCCTATAGTTAGCAATACTGTATTCTGCACTTAAAAATTTACCAAAAGAGTTGATCTCATGTTAAGTGTTTTTAGCTCAATAGAGAAAAAGATAAAAGATTAAACAGTAAAAAAGGAAAAAAAGTAGAACTGATGAATGAAACTGAAAGTTTTCACCTCAAGCTGTTGAATAAAATGTGTAAATCTGTCATGAATGAAAAAGAGAGAGAGGGAAAGTTTATAATATTACAAATGAAAAAATGCATGTGATTATGAGAAATACAATATTACCAGTATTATATGAAAATATTTATAAACACATGTCAATAAATCAGAATAGAACAATCACTGTGGGAGAAATTAAAAAGGTGGTCAAAGATACACAACTAGATAAAACCGCAGGCCAAAATCAGTTTACATGTTCATGAGATTTAACCTCCAAAGAAACATTACGTCCTGTGTAGTTTATTTCTGAGCACAGACAAAGATGGAGAGCTTCTTAATTCATTTTAGAAAAAGTAAGATAATCACGAACAGTAAAATCTTACACATTTACTTCTCTCATAAAAGTTTATAGACCAACCTCATTTGTTTGTATAGAATTAACAACGTAAAGTATACAATTATATTCTGCGCTATATTAAAAGTTATGTATTTTATTAATAATACATAATGATAAAATATGGTTCGTTCCAGGAATCCATGGATTGCTAAATTCTAGGAAATAAACCAACATGAGAGAGGACTAATTTATAGTGGTTATGAGTGTGGGCTTCCATCAAGACTGCTGAGTATGAATCCTGATTATTCCACTCAAAGCTGTGTGACCTCTTTATTACCAGCTTCCTCATTATAAAGTTGTGGGTAATGATATGACATACCTCAATGAGTTCATAAATATAGAATGTTTAATTATGCCTGGCACATAGTGAGAAGCAGGTAATCATTAGCTATTACCATTATCAGTAAACTGATGGCAAAGACTGCATGATTATATAAAACCATTCCAAAAAGTACTTGATAAAATTCAGTCACTTCTGGTAAATTCCTCATAGGCAAAATAGGAGTAATAGATACACCTTAAATGTTATAAAATATTTATCAGAAATATCAAACATCTGAAATAATATTAAATGTTGAAATACTGAATACTTTCCTTTTTAAGTCTTTATCAAGACAGGATATTCACTATTATTTAACATTCCTGGAGGTTCCTTTTCTTATGGCATAATCTAATGCAATAAGATTAAAACAAAAATTTTTAAGTAGAATAATTATCAATAAAAGATAAAATGTATTAATTTTTTCAGTTGATATGAAAGATATGAAACTTAGAATGTGCGACAGATTGTACAAAAGCAAGCTGTGTAAAGTAGAAGGGTACAAAATAAATATATAAAACTCAACAGCTTTTTTATTTATACCAGTGAAAACTAACTAGCAAAGATTCCCATCACTCTTGCATTAAAAACTATAAAATGCACAGGAATAAGTTTTTAAAAAATAACGTATATTTCTCTATATACATGCACATAATATAGGGATGTGTGTAACTTGGAAACTTTGCTGCAAGACTTATAGATTGGTCTAAATAAATAAACAGGTAAGTAGGATTTTAAATCTGGAGAAAGTAAATCTTTTTCAATAAATGGCTCAGGAAGAATTGGCAACTATTTGGAAGAAAATGAACCTAGGTCCTTGCTTCACTGCATGTTTAGATAAAAATTGTAAATGGACTAAATGTATAAAAATGTTTGTGTATAGTATTTGAAATAAATATAGCGTTTTCTTTTTCAAGATTGCAGACTATTGAGGGGAGATTTACAAATTTTTTTCAAAATGGAGTTTGTTTTATAAATTTACAGAAAGGAGTCAGACAAGAAAGAGGCTTTGGAATACAGGCATGTAAGAGGAGAATAAAAGGAGTGAGGACCTTGAGGAGATGTGCGGGGGGCTGACACAACATTCTAGTGGAGATGACGCCACCTGAGAAAGGACAGTTCTGTGTCTGCAGCCGTAGTGTTGAGCTACCACCTGTGTAGTTATGTTTTAGGTTGTCAAGAAAACAAAGAAGAGCTCAATGTATATTTTTTTCCATGAAAACTAGAGATTGTGAATGAAAAATGATTTCTTGTGAGGAGTGAGAAGCATTCCTCCAGAAAGGCACTTGAGAGAAGGGTCTTTATCCATCAGAGGAGTGAGAGAAGTCAGAAAAGTTGGAACGTCCACATCGGGACACCCTGGTTTCAATGGCCTAAGACCATAGGCACTTTCTTCTGTGGGTGTGTGTGGTTAAGCAGCTAACTAGATGTAATTACAATGTCTTCTGCTCCTACTCATAATAACCCTTTTAAGATTTATCTAACCATGTATGAGACATTTTCTTATTTCTCCACTGTAATCCTAGTGTATATGGACTGAGGAGAACTTGCCAGGCCAGGAGTTACTTTGTAGAGGAATCATTATTGTTCCCCAAATATTTTAGGAGCCTCTTGTGGAGATGGGACCGTAGGGGCAAAACTACCTTACACCAATGAGGTTAGATAAAACTCCTGATGAATTAACTATTAATTTGAAATATATTTTCTATAATTTATGACATAAATTCTTCTCCTTTTCCTTGTAAGCCAAAGAGACGGCCAGCTGACTTCTTTTGGGACAAAATAGCTGCAGAAAAATAGGAGCTGTTAAGCTAAAACCTGCCATACCAAGTCGTAAACTACAGCAAATTTTCATGGTTGAGTGGAAAAAAGTCCTGAAAGACCAGGTTTATAATGGAGGTGCTGACAAAGCCAGCTCTCGCAGAACAAACACAGCCTATTACCAGGCCCTTAGGGTGGACCAGTTGATATCATTTGCACTTTAAGCAGTTTAGGTGTTAAATTGCATGCAATTGCACAGTGTGATAAAACCTCCTTCAAAGATATGAAATAATCCCTCTTTTTTCCTGCACTATTTTCTTACAGGAAATCTCAACTCATAAATGGTAGTATTGGGTAATTTGTTTCTAGTAAAATGCAGCATAATCCATTTAGTTACAATGCTTATCCTGTTCCAGTGGCAAAATGTAACAGGTGTAGGGTGTAGTCAATAGACAGTGAGCCGAATTTGACAGATCTGAGTTTAGACTCAGATTTTCCTTTTTAGTATTCCTTTACTGATTTTTAATGGCAATTTAAAACCATTTGACCAAAACAAAACAGGAAGGTAGCTAGCAGTGGATTTTTTTAATGTGAAAAATTTAATGTAACTGTTCCTCTATCTCCTCTCCTGGTCTAAGATTGAGACCAGAAGGAAAATAACGTTTCATTCTGGGAAATATATTGTTTGCTTGTTCAATTTTCTTCACTAATGTCATTTTGGTTTAATTCACTGAACAACAGCTGTCATAGGATGATTAACCTGCAGCTGGGCTGATGATACAGAAATAAAGTAAAAATGAGTTTGGGTTTTTGGTAAAGTCTTCTTGAGAGTGACAGGCTTGAAGAGGATTTTCTCTATCTCTTTATGGAAATTGTCAATCTGGAATTGGTCAAATAAAGACACATTATGGTAGGCTGTACCTCGTATTGGAAATATTGCTTAGAAGAGTTTATAAATATATTTTAGAACAGTTTTTGAAATAAAATATTAGTATTATTTGATGACTTTTGTTAGAAAAGATTGAGAAATAATCCTTTAGAGAATTGAGAAAGGAAGAATTGCAAGAATAAATGAAAATGGTTAACCAGAAAGATGAAAATATACTGTATGTTTCACATATGATGTTACTTGTTAACACTTGGATTAACCTTTTTTGGAGGGGTGGGGAGATTTTAAAACTATGTTCTTATTGTAACTTATCAACACAGTAAAGTCAGGACAATGCCTAATGGTTAGCAAAAGCTATATACTAATTGCCTCTCCAGAAATCCAACACACAAAGTTTTTTCTGGTGAAACAAAGCTGAAAGCTGTAAGTGAATATAGCCATCCATCCATGCACCCATCTGTCATTCAATTCACCCACAAAATATTTATCTTCTATTTCTCTAGCAGACATAGGTAGGTAGATGTTAGGTACTAAGAATACAGAAATGAATAAAATTTATCCTCAAGGTGTTTATAGAACAATGTGTGAGTCACTCAATAACAGTAAATGCATTGATAACAAAACTGAAAAGCAAACTCGTAGAAGTAGGCTATGCAGCAGGGAAATGCTATTCTTATGAATGGGTTCAAAGTGAATAAGATGTGATTGTTTACATGTATCACTTTCTAGGTAGCTATGTGAACCGCAGGAACTCAGAAATAACAACTCTCTCCACTCGGTGGGTCATCTTAAGGAACCACAGGGAAGCAGAACAATTGCTGCTGCCGATTGAACCACAAATGTATGGACATGGCAAAAACGTTGCAATAAAATTTTCAAAAATTTAAAGAGACATTTATTCATCGCTGAAGCTACAGTGAACTAAAGCTACGAAACATGGCTGGGAGATGTGGTGATCTTTTAAATGCTATTTTCCACTTAATTGATCTGTGTAGTGAAATGACCTCAGACGAAGTTACGCTGGCTTCAATACAGGTGCTTGTACATTTGGATTTTTTTCACTTGAGCATAATTATGTTGGTTGACTGCTGAGCTTGGGGATCTGTGCCTGTTGTCCTAGATGAGGCTGGGAATATTCTTTACCTCACTGGTTTGGATCTTCACGAAGTTTTGAATATCCTTCAAGGTGCCACTCTTAACTGCATGTTTCTGTCCTTCCAGTTTCATTCTGTTTGTTTACACACACACACACACACACACACACAAATGCATAGAGTTTTTCTTTTTCTAAACATAAACAGGATCATTGTTCTGTAATTTGTTTCCAAATGTAAAATTTCAAAGGAATATTCATGTCATCAATTGCGGTATCAATGCATTTTTAAAGATACCCAATAAAAATACAGAGGGGGATTGTAATAGACCTCAAGTGATTCTGTCTATAGCCCTTGACAGCAGTGCTTGGAAGTGACTGGCAGGGGACCTCAAGAAAGCCACAATCTCAATGCATGGGTGGGTTTACCCAGAAGACAGAGTACCCAGAGGCTGGGTCGAAGGGACTATTAAGTTTCTTTTCAGTTGAGATTTTCCCCATCTGTTTAAATGTTAGACATCTTTATGATTATTATTTGGTTTTTATAGCTTCAGACTTGTGGTTCACAAGGTTAACAATCTTTGAAATAGAAAGAAAATTTTCACAAGATGTGTTGAGTTGTTTTCTCCTTTCATTTTGCCTGGTACCAATTGGGCTCTTTCAATTTGAGTCCTTAATTTAGAGAATTTTCTTTTTTATATTTGATTCTTCCTTCTGTTCTGTTTAATTTTTCTGGAAAAAATATATAATATATATATTTCCACATATATGTATATATCTATATACATCTATACACATATACATCTATAAATCTATATACATATATACAGATATATACATATATATGCACATGTAATCTGTATGTATATTATATATATTGTCTTCCGGTGCTGTCTCTTTTCCCCTCATTATCTTTGTCACGTCATTCTGCTGTAAGAATATATATAGCTGATATTTGGCTTTATTTACTGTCTCCACAACATTTTAAAATTCAATATGTTTTTCCTTCAGTTTTAGAATTTATTTCTGAAATGAAGATAATAAGAATATCTCCCTTGCGGTAGTATGTGAATTAAATTAGAATGCAAGATTAGTGCTTAGTAAATTCTAGTTATTATTGAATTGCAATAAGAGAAGGTGTTCTATAAATGTTGTCTTTTGGAAATTACTGAGGCTTATTTTGTTTCTTAGAGGATGATTACATTTTTTGAGTCTAGAAAAAAATATGTTTTTCAATTGGGTACAAAGTGCTCTGTATATGCTTACTAAGCATATTTGTCAATCCTTTATTCAGTTCTGGTCATGTCAAATTTTAAGCTATGTCACTCCACAATCAGCGTTTCATCAAATTATTCTTATGTTGTTGATTTTTTTAACTTTGTATATTTCAATGATACATTTACTGGTGCATAAAAGCTCCTGGCTGTGTATCTGAAATTTTTAACCTTAGAAAATATCCACCCCCACTTTTCTTCATTTAATGATTTTAAGTTCAACTTTACTTATCTTTTAACTATTTGTACTAGAAATCTTATGCTTTCCTCCCAGATCCACTCTCCATCCTTTTTTGTTGTGCTCTGCCTCTAGACGCTGATTTGCATGGATCACACACATCAAGAGATGCCCTTGCCCCCTGGCTTCTAGTTGGGTTAGGCTAATGGGGAACACTGGCAGGACGTCCTAGGGAGGGAGGAGAATGAAATTGGGATACTATTCCACAGCCTCCTGCTTTGTGGAGTTGCCATGTGACTATAGGATTTGACCAAAGGTCACAGCTCCTCTCAGATGGCATCTCTCCTTATAGCCTCTGGGTTCTGGTAATCGCTCCCTCCCTTTACTCACTCAGACCTAGAGGTGGTAATAATTTCCAACTATAACTAGTGCTGGTTTTCCTAAATCCTGTCCATGCTTTGTAGAAGTCCCTTTTATTAAACACTCTTCAAACTATCCAAGCAGAATGTGCTAAATATTTTCTGCCAGGACACTTACTGATATATCATTTTCGAGATTGCTTTATTTTTATTTTTGATATATTTTTACTTTTCTTTTTATTTTCAATCTTTTGTGTCATTTTAAGTGTCCCTAAAAAACAGCATTTATAGATTTTCCTTTTTTTTAAATTAAAACTGAGTGTTTGGTCTTTTAAACGGGGATTTTTAGTTCATTCATATTTATTATGAACTCTGATATATCTTATTCCTAACTTCATTTTTTGCTTTCTTTCCTTCCTGTTATTTGTATTGTTTAATTTTTGACTTCTATGAAGTGATCATGTTGAACTTTGCTGCTTTAAAAAAAATCTCTTTAGTGGCTTAGAGATTTTGCATCCTATTTCTATAAAATATTTGACGTTTCATTATCATCATAAAGAATACTGATAAACTAACCTTCAAATAAGATTTGACTTTGGCATACTTTTATTGTTCACCATCCCAAGACTTCAAATTAAAAAAAGAATAGAAATTTTACTTCCAAATTGTCATAAAATTTTATTCTACAAGGAGCATCAAAGGTGAGAAGAATGTACAGAATAATTATAGTCTTGGACGTGCTGGAAAAGATCGGCTATTCCTCTTGATAAAAAGCTAAATGTATTGATGCTGGACTTACTGGTGATATTTATGATTGGATTTGTTTCTTCCCCGAGGAAAAAATTCGTTGTTGCCAGTTTGAAATTTTGTAGTCCTAGTTCCATTTTTCCTTAATAAAAATTAGTATTATAAAGTAATTTTTGACAATAGCCACTTAGTAGCACAACAGTTGCATTACTATATAGACTATTTTAGAAAGGATTGACCTGTTCAAGAATTACTTTATTCCTTAATTTACCATATATCATTGAATGCCTACTGTGTATCAAGCATTGAGATACATCAATGAAATTAGACAAAAATCCTGCCTGGGGCAGCTTATATTCATGGAGTGGAAGACAGACAAAAATAGTTTGCATAGTGAATGAAACCATTCTTCTTTGGCTTCCCCCTCTTTTATGCTATTGTTTACTATTTGTTTCAGGTCATGAGTGAATCTTCTTGTTTTTCTTAGACTTCATTTCATTCATTCTCTTCTGAGTTCTTCAATAAGGCTGACCCCCTTTCCCTTTTTATAAATTCTTATTCTCTTATCTTCGGAGACTACAATAGTCTGATTAATTCTTCTTTTCTATCTTTTTGCCTTCTTTTCCCTCATGAGTTTCTTGTGAAATTTTTTTCCTGTCCTTTAGCTGAGGTTATTTTTTTAAGGCTAAGATCTTGGCTTTCTTCCTTCTCTACAGTCTCAGAGATCACATGTATTCCTATATTTAAATGATCACTTTTACAAAAATTTTTCTAATTTTGTGTTGCCAAATCTCTACTAGATCTTTCTTTCTTGGCTAATCATTTTCTCCTCCAAAATGGCTGTTTTTCCTATCCACCATCTCCCACCCCGCACTGGTCAATGTCATTCTTATTCTTCCCTCGGCAAGGCTCAATATAATAGAATAGTAATGGAATCATAATAAAAATGATAATAATAAATAATACTTGAACTCTTCCTATACGTCAAGCACTGTTCTAAGCACTTTACATTTAATAACTCACTTACTCCTCACCAAAACCCTATGAGGTAGGTAGGTTTAGTTTCAGTATTTTATAGATGTGTCAACTGAGGTACTGAGAGGTGAAAAGTTTTCTAAATGGTCTCTTAGAATCTACAGCCTCTACTGTCTTTAGCAACTACCAGTCACTTAATCAGTATTTCTAAAACTTTCTTTTTTAGCATGTCAAACCCTTACTTAAGCTCTTCAATGTTTGCATATTGCGCATATACTCATAATACTACTATCTATCATTTATTGGGGACTTATTATATGTGCTGGGAACTATTCTAAGCACATTGGCCAAAATCTGAAATGTGCCTATATTAGCAAGTGCTTTTTACTTTTACTTACTTTTTTGGTTTTAAGTAAACATTTTATTTTAGGGGCCGGTCCCGTGGCTGAGTGGTTAAGATTGCACACTCCACTGAGGCTGCCCAGGGTTTCACTGGTTCAGATCCTGGGCACAGACATGGCACCACTCATCAGGCCAGTTGAGGCAGCGTCCCACGTGCGACAACTAGAAGGACCCACAACTAAAATATACAACTATATACTGGGGGAATTGGGGGAGAAAAAGCAGAAAGAAAAAAAATAGGTTGTCAACAGTTGTTAGCTCAGGCTCCAATCTTTAAAAAAAATTCTTTAATTTTAGAATAGTTTTAGATTTACAGAAAAGTTGCAAAGATAGTACAGAGAGTTCCCATATACTCCACATTTTCCTCTGTTGTTAGCATCTTACATTCCTTTGGTATATTTGTCACAACTAATGAGCCAACATTGGTATAGTACTATTAACTAAACTCCATATTTTATTATTATTATTAACTAAATTCCTTTGGATTTTATTAGTTTTCCTCTAAACTCCTTTTTCTGTTCCAAACATTCCATACGGAAAAAGTAAATATGGAAAATATACTTTGCTCTAACGCCCAATAACCCACTCAAATTTACTATAGGAAACCTGATGTTTTATCAGGTCCTTCCCCCCAGGCATTTCTATAATCCCAAGGGAAATTAAATGCTGCACATATATCTCATTGTCACATCCGCCCTCACTGAGCCACCTAATCATGAGTCCTTCTCTGGCTGCCCCCATGTCATCTGACAACATAAGCCAAGACTTCCACACTATCCCCTTAGACTCTGCTTCACCTGGCATTGTAGAAGCTACCTCTTCTGCGCCTATATGAAGAAAGAGAATCTTAAAAACTGATGCTTGTGAATGTCTTGTTTCTGCTGGTGGCCATGAAGAGTAAAACAACTGTCATATTAATGGAATGAAACAAATAGTAAGAGATCTTCAATACACCTTTGAGATTTTCCTCTTTCTCCTTACCCATTTTCCAGACCACTAAATCTTATGTCTTCTTCCTTTGCAACATCTTTGGATTTATTCATTTTCTTTTTTCATTCTGTTGTGATAATAGGCCAAAATTCTTTCTTTCTTTTTAAGCTTAGTATGGTTCTTCTGTATGAACAGCCCACTGTGAGTGCGTGTATATCTGAATGGTGTTTTGTGTTCTAATCAGATACAACCTTCTCGTTTAAAGGTATGCATGCTCATTATTGAGCAGCATGGTATTTAGTCATAAACTATAAGTAGTAGACAAAAATGACTGAATTGATATTACCTTTTTTTCTCTTTTAACAACTTCTGAAAAATAATCCATTGATTTAATGGGAATTCCTCCCACATTTTCAGGATTTAGCATGATATTTTCTTCACTTATAGAATAACTTGCACATACTTACGATATTTATTATCATTGGATAAACTGGATGGCAGAGAAATCATGGCACTTCAGCCATGAGCAGCATTGCCAGTTGTTCCACTTGTGGCTCCTTTGAAGGAACTGGGCGTCCAAGCCTAGAGCAGGTTTAAGTTCACAGTTGTTCACTCCGAGCCACTAGGAGAATGATATGACATTAAGAAATGTAAATGATCTTTCTATTTAGATCTTATATTTGAGGATTGTTTCAGTGTCTATGAGGTGAACTTGGACAAAAATTCTTTGAGCATAGCAGTGCCCTTTGTTTTTTTCTTTGCAGCAATATGGCTTCTGTGTAATCCTGAGTAGGTCCATGTTGATCTAGACGGGAAAGAATTCCTTTGAAATACACATTTCTTATGAGTGGGCATGCTAGGTAAGAGTGTGAAGTCTTGTCAATCACCTCTTTGCCCTCCTAGCCTTTAAAACAAATTTATTTCCCGTTTAATCAAGATGACAGGAGTTAGCTTTGGTGTGTTTGTGTGGTTTCAGTGGCCAAGTGACAGACCTGTCTGAGAGCATGTCTGAGGGCCAGGTTCTGTCCAGCAAACGTCTATTGTAGTTGTAGTATTGTTTACAGGTGCTGCCCTGAGTTCCGGTTAGACATCTCTGGTTATTTTAAAACACAATCGTTTGGTGGGGAAGAAAGGACGAAAATGTCTTCTCTGGCCAACTCTGTGTCCATTTCTTTCTTCATTTCCCCTTTCCAGTATGAAGCACTGCCATGGTTCCTGCCGGATTATAAGATTTTGGTTGAGACACATTTGCTAGTGAGTGGGGTCACTGAGCATTAAGGAATATGCACTCTTCCCTTCCCTTCCATTCCCTTCCTTTCCCTCCTCATTTCTCTCTTTTTTTCGTTCTCTTCCCCCTGTTCTGCTCCCTGCTCACTCTCAACATTGTGCACTCACTCAACTGGTTTAGGGCTTTCCTTGGGGCCAACTTACCCCTCTTTCTCTCTCTCTTTTCACCTTAGTTTACTGGTTAATGCTTTGAGTTCTAATAACATTGTGCAGAATGGTCCTTCCAAGATTTAGATGGAGAATGGAAGGAGCTGGTTGGAAGGCAGAGGGCTCTTTTTACATGTATTCCAACCCAGATTTTCCAGAGTTCTGTACATTGGAGAACTGGGTGCTAGTCCAAATAGTATAAAAGTGGTCCTTTGATTCCCATTTTGAAACTGTTTCTCGCTTATAGCTTCAAAGATGGCACGCTGTGAGGGCAAGTAATGGGTAGTTCCAGGTTCTAACATTCCTGAACATAATCTCATCAAATTCTTGCAAATTTCACCTCAGTTCTGAACAGAGGAATGGTTCAACTTGCCTCCAAGGCTCCCAGAGGGAGAATGAGGTGGGCCTGTCTGGAGGTGTTGAGAGAAGCTACACTGTGTTCTGAGTCTATGTTATCCTTCAAACTTAGGCGTAGCATCTCTGCCTTGTAGGGAAAGCCCAGGTGGAGACTCGGAGAACAGACTTGTCATGGCACCTCCCTCTCTTATTTTGTTACCCTGAGAATGCCATTCCTCCCACCAAAGAGAAGTGCGATTGCTTGCATATGCCATCTGCTTACAAACCCCTGTGAGCTGAAATTCTCCCCCAAAAGGTTTACGTAAGCCCCCTGTGAACTCAAACCACTATGTTTTGCTCAGCTCAAATAAACATCGAAAAACTATATAAGCATTTGAACTTATAATAACATATTTATCCCAACACATGAGGCTACTCATCATTGGTGTATGTGTAATATATAATTGCGGTGTGCAGAAAACAAACAGCTCTCGATCAGAGAAGTCTCTGGATCCCACGGGGCACTAATCATCTACCAAAAATAGAGATGGCTGGGGAAAATAACTTATAATTGCATTGGCAATCCACTATTAAAGTATAATTTCATGTTGTTTTCATTTCTAGCAAATAAATAATAAAAAACTGATTTGAAAAAATTGCTCGTTGCACTTGGTAGCAGACTCAAATGTGAAATCTAAAAATTGAGTATATATATGTATTTTATTAAGCATGCATTTAAAAAACCTAGGAAAAAACATGCAGACAGACACATACATGTGACTTGTGCTTTAAGTTTATAAATAAAATTTAGTTTATACTCCGTATAAAATTTCAATTATACTCTTTAAAATATAAATTTATACTCGTTATAAAAAAATTATGACTATATATATTTCTCTTTAATGATTTTAAAATATTTACATTTATAAAGAACTAGTTTTGCGATATGCTCTCAAGATGGAAGAATTGCATTTTAACTGTATTTGCTTATATGAAACGTGAGGTTATGGGTGAACCAGCAGAGCCTGAAATTATATAACAGTAACTGAACCTGGAGTTATTTGAACCAAAGAATTTATGTTAACAAAAGTTACATAGGCTTAATCGAGGAAGAATAAAAACGGTATTAGAAGGCAGAGAAAATAAAAGAAGCTACAGCTAGTGGGCGACCAATGCTCATCAGCAAATGTTTTGTCCATATTTCCTATCGTTTTGCTATTTCCTTGAAATTTATTTGTGAAATGGGTTAGGACTGTAGCATGCTGGGAATTATCTGTCATCTCTAAAATATTCATGTAAATCTCAATTAAAACTATCTACCAAATAACTAGTTGTAAATACGAGCAAAAAAATGTAGAGTAAGCTATTTGTTACCACAACAGAATGAGAGCCATCATATAAAATTAAAAGGATAGCTATAGTAATTGATAATTAGGAAGAAAACCTTATTTTCCAACTTGTAGATAGGAGGCAAGAGCGCCCTCCAAGGGTTTTCATGGAGGTAGGACATTTCGTCTCAACATGGCCAGCCATGTCTCTCCATTCCAATATGTCACCACAGAGGATTAGCGTAGCTTTTGGTGCTAGAACATACCGAGTAGGGTCTTTACCTTTAAAAATGTATAAGGCAGAATTTCTAGTAGCCAAGACAAACTACTAGGAAAACACGTTCTGCTGAAGCATCCACCCGTAGCAGGAGGTTAAGAATAGTTGTCCCATAGGTCAAGGGACAGATTCAGAGATGACCCCATGAGTTTCTTATCAGAAAAAAAGCAACATTTGGGGCATAAGCTGCACAATATATTGCTTTGATTTACTGGTCAATAAAAAAAAATAAGTTTCCAGGAGTGTCGCCTTTTGAATTTATTGTTTGCTTGACCACTGGCCTTGGCAGTGACTTCTAAGCAGTAGGTTTTACTGATGAACTGAGCAGAGCTTCCAATGGCTGGTACCTTTGGAAGGTGGGTTACTAAAACGTACATTGCTTTATGGGTAACAATAAATCAGTTAGTCTATAGTTAAAGATGGAAAGTATGGAGGCAACTGCAGAGTTCAAGTAGGGGTATAGAAAAATCTAAGACAGCTAGTTGTGTGGGTTTTACATAACATATAACCTTTTTAAATAAAGTGATCTGCATTGGCTCGTGTAGACTGTGGGAAGGCTTGGCGAGGAATGCTTTTGGGTATATTCAAGTCTGTATAAATGACTCCCAATGTGTCATCTGAAAGCTGTTAGGATTGAAAAAGGCACTGGAACCAGTTCTTTCTTTTGTCTCCAGGAGGATTTGAACAGCCCACTCTCCTGGACTCAGAAAGAAGTTTTTTCACACCGCTTCCAAAGACACTGGTGCCGGAAGCATGCTCTGGGCCATATGTAAGAAGCAGTTAGTGCAAAGATAGCCTTGCCCGTGTATTCCCAATGGCCTTTAAAGGGCAGAGGTAACTTGATGCAACACTCTCATACCCGTTCAGGCTTTGTAGCCTTTCTGCCATGCTTTGTGCTACATTTTGGTTATGCTCACAGAGTTTAAGAAAATCTCATTACCGCGTGGAAAAGGCTGACCCTGAATTTGAGTTTCTCAATATCTTAAATGGAGATAAGATTACTCTTAAGCTCAAATGAAATAATAAAAACATTTCAAACCTTGTAAATGCTAAATATAGGATATTATGAGCTGGGGTAAAAATCTGTTTCAAAAAGGAATGATAACAACACTGTATTGTGAAATGAGTCCTGTCTCTAGCCAGTAAAAGCCTGTGTATTCTAGCTTTACAGGATCAGCAGCGATCCCCATCATGTCACAATCATCTCGTTTCAAAACACTGCCTAGTTTTGTGGCCCTTCGAGGACTTCCACTTTTCATTTAATACGCCAGCTTGGGGACTGTATCCCAGGGCTACCAAATTTTATACAAATCAAAATTGTTTGGTATGGCTCTCCAAGCTCCACGTAAACAGCTCACGTTTGAAGTGTACTGCTCTGAGAACAGGGTTGCTAAAAGGGAGCAAGGGGCTATTGAGGAAAACAGGTCCCTAAACATTAAATATTTTGACAAATCTATTATCCTAGCACTGTTTCAGAAAATAGGCAAAACAAGCAAAATCAGCCCAGAGACTGGCAGTCAGGTGAACAGCTGCATCCCCACCTGCAGAAAAGTCTGGGTAGTCTTGAAGGCCAGCATCAAGTATAGAGCTCTACAACGATGAGCCTGGAGGTAACGAAAGTCTGAATGGATGGGGATTTCATCAATTTCATATGAACAGTCCCGCATCAAATGCTACTTAGAGGATGCACATATTTCTAATTTCTTTTTTAAATATTAGAGTTTTATGTTTCTTTAACTTTATAATTCCTTTCCATTAAATACATTATAATGAGATTCACAGACAAAAACAAAACTCAAAGCAAGCATATTTTTAAGGCTTTTGATACATATGACTTTACTTTTCAGACAGGTTGTATTCCTACAAACTCAGTTTAAGATTTATTTCCTTGCACTTTTACCAACATTGAATATTATACTTTAAAAAGATGCCAATTTAATAGACTGAAAATGCTACGTACATATCTTGATTGTTAATTTATATTTATTCATTTGTGAATTTAGTCTTTATGTAATCTGAACTACTTTTAAGACTTCCAGTGGAAAAATCCATAATTCTCAGCCCCAGTGACAAGCCATTGTCAGTAAATTATTTTTTAATCCAAACTATGAAGTTTAAATCTCATTTATCATCAACAATATCGTGTAGCATTTATTGAACATTCGCCATGTGCCGTGCACGCTGAGAAGGGCTTCTGACATCACACGTAGGTCTAACTATTATTCCTCCAGCCATTCGCCTACTTCTCAACTCTCCTTGACAGTAAAACTCGCCAAAAGTCCACACTTCTTAGTTTGTTACCCTTCCCCAGTTTTTGCCTCAATCCACTTAAATACGGATTCTGTCTGCCATTTCACTGAGTCTCAAGGACACAAACAATTTCCTTACCACCTAATTAAAAAATCATTTTATATTTCCAATCTTTCTGCACATCTCAACAGACATTCACAAGGTTAAATCGTTGTTAAAAAAGGATTTAAATGGGTGAGTCACTTTTTCTCTTGTCTTCTGTGATGGCACAATCTTCTGGTTTATCTCCTCCTTCCCTGGCAACTTTTTCACTCTATTCTCTCTGGGCTGCTGCTTGTGCTGTCATTCAGCCAAGGTGGGAGTGCCCCGAGATCAGTCCTGGATCCTCTTCTTGCCTTCTATATTTTCTTACTAGACAATCTCTTTAGAGAATGTTAGCCCCATAAGCGCAAGGATTTTTACCTGAAATTTTTTCAGTGTTGCATTCTTAACACTTCAAGCAGTACCTGGTTCATATTAGGTACTCAATAAGTATTTGTTGGATAAATGAATGAATGAATGAAAGACTCCAGGCTCAAAGCATAAGTATCATCCATATGTTGATGACTTTCAAATGATAACCTCCTGCTGAACTTCTTCAGCTTGTGAACTCCAGAGGTCCAGGTGACTCTGAACATCTCCCATGTTTCCACAGTATGCCTCCAACTTATCACGCCTGAAACTCCTACCTGTTCGTCCTCCGGTCTTCCTCATCTCATGACGTAGTTACTTCAGTGACAAACCTAGTATTTGTTCTTGATTCCCTAGCCACAATTTTAGGCCATGAGAAAGTCCCTTTAACACTATTTTCGACATGTCCTGACTGTCCGTCTTGTACCATCTTGCACCGCTTCACCTCTTTGGTGAAACCCCCATCACCTCTCCTCTGAACTAATCAAACATCCTCACGTTTCTCACACTCACTCTCACGCTCCCCATCCTCACACTTCTCTCTCCATACTAATCCACATAGAACCCGACAGAGGGTTTTACAAACATCATTTTACTCTCCTGCTTAGTACTTTCTAATGGCTTTTCACTGCCCTCATTATATAACCCATACTCTTTACCAAGGCTTGTGAGATTTGAATCCTCCTTGGTATCAACTCAGGATGTGAGCTGGATCACAGAGTATGTCCATGTCTGCAAGGTTTGGAAGTTTGCTATGTTTTTAGGTGGAAGGGAGCAATTCCCCTCCACAATAGCCAATGACTAATTAATCAGATTTTTTAGTTCAAGATTTTATTTTCTGAAAGCTGGTGCTTTGTGGGGAGGAGGATATGGATAGAGGGCATTTCACAGCTGTGAGGACAGGTACTAAAGGAATATTTATTTTAAGTGAATACTACAATACTGTAAGTAATTCTTAAAGCAAATGCTTAAAGTAAATATTGTATTTTTACTTAAAGTAAATAAATAGTTAGGAAAACTGCAACATTGGAAATGGCCACAGGCTGTTGCTATTTACCAACGATTTGGGGACCAGATAGCATTTCTTATTGTACAGGAATTATTTTTTATAGGCTTCCATTTCATTGGTGTATATTGACTAATATATTACACATATTATGTATTATCTATATGATTATGAATATTGAATATACATATAAACACATATCTCAACGCTGGTTCTATTTCATGATTTTTTTGTTTATTTGTAGAAATGAAAACTATTTTAATGTGCAAGTATACTAGAAGAAAATAGTGTAGAATATATGATTTTTAGTTTTTTCATTGTTGATAGACTATAAAAAGTCTAATATTTTCTCTTAAACTTTCACAGTTTGACAGGTAGGTATTTTATATACTTTTAACTATTTTTGAAAAACTATAGGCATATTATTTTCACAGGTGTATATGTCTACAATCATACATATCTGTATGGTATATTTTTAAGATATCTCAAATGCTGGCATTTTTAGTTCTATTTCCTACTGTCATTTGCCTTGTTAATAAATGATAGAACTTTATTCACACTTAAACTGTCAATCTCTTCAAACATATCTAGCTTATTGTCTCCAGCTTTCTTTTAGATTTCAACATATTTGTGAGAAACTACTACAGATTTAAGAAATTAATCAATTCACTAATCAAGCCTGTCCACTTCACATTTTATAGAGATAAATTAGCATGCTATTTTAGAACTCAGTATTATCTGTTTTTAATCTCTAATATTAGTATGAAAAATAAACTTCCTTTTGTTTGATATTTTTTTACCCAGCAGCGCTTGGCTATTAAAAAGGTTTTAAAGAAAACTTTCTATTTGTTGTTAATTTAAATGACTTTCAAAATCAACCCTTTAATTTCCCTTGATATCTGACAATCTTCTAGTCTTTTGAAATCTTTATTTAAAAAGTGCACATTGGGACTGGCCTGGTGGTGTAGTGGTTAAGTTTATGCACTCTGCTTCAGCAGCCTGGGGTTCAGGGGTTTGGATCCCAGGTGTGGACCTGCAAACTGCTCATCAAGCCATGCTGTGGTGGCATCCCACATACAAACTAGCAGAAGACTGGCACAGATGTTAGCTCAGGGACAATGTTCCTTCCCAAAAAACCCCCAAAAAACTAAAAAAGTGGACATTAAAATAGTGTGTCATTAATTCCATACCAACTCACAAGGTTGCATCCTTTTAGAAACTAAAAGAAATCACAACTTTATTACTTTGCAAAAAATGTGGGAACATCCACTGCCCATGTATAATGTACAGCCTAAATCTTAAATGCAGATCTGACCCTTGGGACAATGACTCAAGTTCCATATTAAATGTGATAAAATCTAACTGAGGGTTGCATAGAGGGCTTGGAAGGCAGAATATTGTGAATGCCAAGGCTTAAACTCCCTGGTATGAAGTAAAACATTAAAGGAAAAATCTATCATGGATATGAGTTTTAATACTGTCATCAAGTTATTTCCCTGTCTGGCCGTTCTCATGTTTAGTCAACAAATACAAAGGGAATGATAATGACACATGCTAAAGAAAAAAATCACATAATCTTTAATTGTGTGAGAATTAATGCATTGTACAGGCTTAATACTGTTTAAGAAGTTTTTAATTACAGTACTAAATTGGCTTACCCCAAAAGTTAAAAAAATTTTAAATTATGAGTATTTTTAAGAAACACAAAAGTATAAAGAATTATAAGCAAAAATTTGTGCTTCTACAACCAAGATTTATATTGACTTCTTTGATTCTTAGAATGAGCATGTATGGGGGAAAGCAAATTTGGAAATTCTTTTTTTATGATAATGGACAATTGTTTTTACTTAAAATGGCGATATTTTAAAAAATCTAAGACACAAAAGTGACTAATATTTAATCAGAAAAGTTTGAGTAATTAGTCAACTACAGAGTTTATGAAGAAGAATCAAAGGATATTTTGGAGAAGGAATTTTAGAAATAAATGTTTGTTATCAATTTTTAAAATTTTGATTTAGGTTTACTTTCAATTTGAAAGTATAAAGATCCAAATACAGACATGAAGATTAAAGAGTTAGACACTTGAATTTTTAGTTGTGACTGATCTCAGAGTACAATATTGATTACAGTAGGTAACATGAAGTCACTCTTTCTTTATGGGCATTATCAGAACATGCACTAGACAGGTGGATGGATGAGTGCTTGTGGTGTGTGCAAAGACTCATTATTAGCAGTATCATTTCATAAATACATATTTCATTTTGTTTTACAAATATGTAAAATAGACAAATACATTACTAAACCCTAGACCCTGGAAGCTAAGTGATCTGTTATTAAGATTACCCAAATTTTGCCCAAATTGTGAGAATGAAGCTTTTCTAAAAATAAGCATTCAAGGTTAAATCTCATGGGAGAGATCAAACTCATGCAAGAGTTATTTTTTTGTATTAGTTATAAAAGAATATTTTCCAAAATTGTATAATTAGTGAAATAAGAATAATTTTTCTGATAAAATTATTAGACAAGATTTTTTTCTATATTGGTAATGTCTCATGTAACAAAAGCGTTTCTGAAAACTTATAAAACCCATGTTGATGTATCACAATAGCTCATTGATCTATAAAGTACTAATTAAATTCTAGAGAGCAAATTCTAGCTTGCAAATGACTTACTCTTTTACTCATGTCTTTCTTGATTCCCCAGCCAGAATTTCTGTTTCCTGTTAATTTGCATTGCTAAAATTTAATTCATGCAAACACTAAGTACTCTACATGTATTAACTAATTTATAGTCTTGACCTTGTGAGGTGTGTCCAATTATTTTCCCCATTTACAGATGAGGATGTTGAGAAAAGGTGAATCATTCGCTAAGATGACGAACCCAGACAGTCTAATTCAAGAGCTGACACTCTTAACTGCTATACCATACAACTGATTGTACCTTATTTCTCAGTTTAAAGATGGGCCAGCTTCGCCATTTACACTAAGTAAGGGAAATTAGATTGCATAATCCACTCAACAGAAGGCTTCTGTCAGAAGCCCTAATACAACAAAAGCTATCTGTATTTACTGAAGGACTACTGTGTACAAAGCTTTGAGTCAGACTCTGGGAGGATACAAAGGTACATGGTCTTTTTCCTTAAAGAAATTTAGAAACCGAGATGGGAAGATGGATGTGTACAAGCAAAATATTGTGATGGCATAGAAAAAGATCATGAAAATTCCAATCTGAGAGGAGTAAAGGGAGTGAGGAGAGAAAGAAAGTGATCAATATTAAGAGGGTCTGGCATAGAAACTGAAATAACATTCATATTTGACACCAATCAGAGTACTTTTTTAAAACAAGAACAAGTACAAGAAGAATAAGAAGTACAAAAAATTCGTTAATTAAATTCTCATTAACTTTCCAAAAGAGAAGAGACTAACTGAAAATAATTTCTATAGCTGTCCGTTAATACATTACCCACATAAATACAGAAAGAAAAATATAAATTGTCATTTTTTAAGATGAGCCGTGACCTACACCTCTTTTAACTTCATTCATGGGACAGGGACAATCTCCATACCATCAAGTAGAGTGGTGAGGCATTTCTAGTATGTTCCAGCATCAGGACTGTCCAGCTTGTGGAACACTCAGTTCTCAAGGATAATAGACCATACTTGAGGTCCAGTGGAAGGTTAATATGAAGAGCGGCCATAGCACTTCTTCCTCTGTGTGGTCGAGGGAGGTGGTTTGCAGAAGTAATAAATCTAGAGTTCATCAGTCTCATGTCTTCCAGTTTCGTTGATATGATGAGAGTAAGTGAGATTTTAAAATGATCACTGAAGATCCTCTGTGAACTAGTGTTTGTGGCTTTTAAAGAAACTTAACATTAGCTCATGGGGAAAGAACTACAACAACAGGTTTTTTTGTCTTAATTTTGAGACAGACATTTTCTCAATGAGACATTACAAAAATATCACCTGCTTGCATCCAGAATGAGTTTAGAGAAACTTACAAAAAACATGTGCATACAAAAATGCTCTCAGAATAGAGAAAGAAAAAAAATTTTTTTAAGGTAGAAAATACACTATCAAGGAGCAAATACATGAGCTGTAATTAAGTCCCACAGTTAGCTCAGAGGTTCCTGGCAGGTGACAACAGGAAGCCGATGGAGATGAGGATGAATTTCATAACTTATTATCTTGCAAAAGATATTGCTTGCTGCTTCAAAAGAAAACTTTTTTGTTACTAAATTCCAAAAATATATGTAACAGGGATATTGAACAAAATCTGTAGAAGGCATTTTCAATGATATTTCTATGTGGTTTTTCCTATATAGATTTGATAAAAATCAAGGGCGTCACGTCAAAATCTTGGTCATTTGTAACAATTTTTGATTTGTAAATTATTTTGTAAATAACTTATATATTATTTACTTAGAAAATCTATTACAATGGGAGGGTTTAGATAATGTGGTCCAAATTTACTGCTTTCTGATTTATTTTGCTACAAGGTAGTTCTCAGTCTGTTAGATAAATGATCCCTACACCCCTTTAAATATTCTCTTTTCTGTAGGTATGGACGACTGAGCTTTTGAATGGAAACTAGTAAGAAAATGTGTTCTCTCTACTGAGAATTACGTTACAAATAAAACACATTCTGAATATAGGTTCTGTGTTAGGAACAAGTATGTTTAGCTCTCAGATGTTTAGTGTAGCATTATAAAGTGCAGTTGTAGAAACAAAATGCTGAGGTTAAATGCAAAATCCACTCTCTTTTCAGTTGCAGGATGTTAGCGCCTTAGTATCTTCTTCCATAAAGTGGGATTATTAATAGAGGGTACCCTAGGGTTTAGATAAGGATTGACTGCACATATGACAATTCGCGCCATCTAATTGAGCTCTCTCATTGTCTCAGATGAGTGGCTGTTTCATATGCTATTATGACCTTCAGGAAGTCAGACTAGATTCTGTTTGTAGAGTTGAGCTCCCTTTCGCACAGAGGGGAGATGAAAGACGCCAACCCACAGGAATGATATTTTTCTTTAAGAAGCAGCTTGTGAGCTACCCAAATTTCTGAAGATCTATTTGAATGGAAACATAGTTACACATCAAAGTGCATGGGAGAAATAATTTTACCCTGAAACTTTAAGAGCAAGCCATCTACCTCAGCCACGAGGGCACTACAGTTTTATACCTTTGAAATGTTTAAATTATACCAAAATCACCAGCCAAACTAGCAAAAGTTATTAGTCAAATTCATTTCTAGGAATTTAAATAAACTGATGCACTAGATTGAATTGTTAAATATTGGTAACACAAATTTTAGTTTTAGTAGAATTGGTATCAGAAATGTTGTGAGTTAGCAATAACAAGGCAAGAATTTGTAAAATGTAAAGATTTGAAGAGGCAAAGGGCAAGTTAGCCTATACGATGACATTTTTGTAGTGCTTCTTAAAACATTTCACAATATGGGTATGGGTCTCATTACAAACATGGGTTAAGAGACAAAAGATGCAATCCTGTTAAATACAGAGTACTGTGAAAATTTCCATTTCCAGCATGTCCACTGGAGAACCCCAGTAGCTCAACAGATCTTTCTCTTCCTTCTCTCTGGACTGAATAGCCCCCCAAATTCAGGGTCACAATAATCAGTTAAGAAGTACATCTCTGGTATATTTTTAACTTACCTGCTGTAATCTCCTCTCTGAAATCACCAGCTGTGACAGCTATAGTGACCTATGCTAAGTTATTAATAAGAAAAAAGAAGATAATTATTTCCCTGGATCAAAGATGCCTCTTTATTCTGCATGGATTATTAATATTTGCAGTGTTTAATTTGTCATTAATTTGAGTCATTCCACTGGGCCTAGAGCACATTGGAAAGCTATTCCTAGGCCCTAGGACCCAAAGGGCTTAAATAACTATTAGTTGAGTTGGATTGAGAGGAATTAAACAAGTAAACATTCCAAATCATCTATTGAAATCTTTAAAGGTGATAAACAGCTTGGTGTTTAAATATTGAGGGCTTTGGCTAGACATCAAGAGAAATGGCAGAGTAAGGAATTTCAAAAACTTACTCCTACGTAAAAGAATGAGAATATTTGAAAAATGGTCAAAATGACTTTTTCAGAAGTCTGGTAATTACCCCAAGCCCTGCAACAATCCAAGGGGCATTTATTACAGAAAGCTGGTTGAATCTTGGTAAGAACAGGAAGGTTTGTGGTATTTCCACTTGCCCTAATGCCCTCCCCCAACTCCTCAGCTCCAGAGTCACCTTGCAAAGCAAAAGCTCCACACTCACAACAAAAAACAAGAAAACAGGCAGCTTAGTAGCCACTAGAAGGGTCACAATGGGTTGGGGTTTTTTTTAAACCCCATTCTCAGAGAATTGTCATTAGTTGACCTGTCGTAGTTCTCTGGAAATCTCCAGTTGCAGGGCTTGCATTTACTTGACCCAACTCTGAGATCACTCAATACAAACAAATTTTTCTCCTGGGAAGAAACTATCGGTTGCAATTATTAACATCACCTCTGTCTAAGGCAGCAATAACAGGTGGAGCAAACAAGAAGCTGCCCCAAAACCTGCTAGAGAATTGTCCATAGGGGACTTTGAACAGCTTCTACATATTCCTGGGAATCTAGAAGGCCACAATGCCCAGAGCTGTGCACATGCCCAGGACTGTGTGAATGCCCGGGAAAGATCTGAGAAGGCCCTAAGCTCTCACCTCTGGTTGATCCCGAGGCCCTGTGAAGGCAGGAAATGAAGGCTAAAGCAGAGATATAAACTGACTGCCTGGACGTTGAAGGGATGCCCCAACACGGACACAGAAAACCTCAGCAAAGGCTGGGGAACATATTGCTTTCAAAAATTTAAGGGAATCTCTGTTCAATCATTAGCCAACTATTAAGCTAACTGAGCAGTGACTCCCAAGACCACACAAACAAAAACCACACTAACTTAATACTTAATGTTGAAAGACTGAATGCTTTGCCGCTAAGATCAGGAACAGGATTAGGATCCACTCTCATCATTTCTATTCAACTTTTTCCTGGAGGTCCTAGCCAGAAAATTAGACAAGGGAAAGAAGTACAAGGCATGTAGATTGAAGCATGAAATAAAACTCTCTCTATTTACAGATGTCATGATCTTGTATATAGAAAATCCTAAGGCATCCACACACAAAACACTCAGAGTTCAGCAAGGTTGCTAGATGCAGAGCAATATACAAAAAATAATTATATTTGTATACACTTGCAATGAACATTCCAAAATGTAATTAAGAAAATAATTCCATTTACAATAGCGTCAAAAAGGATAAAAGGTTTAGGAATAACTTTAAGAAAAGAAGTGCAAGAGTTGTCCACTGAAAAATACAAAACATTGTTGAAAGAAATTAAAGAGGACCTAAATAAATAGACAGACAGCCTGTGTACGTGAATTTGAAGATACTATTGTCAAGACATCAATGTTCCCTCAATGGTTCTACAGATTTATTTTAATCCCTATCAAAATCTCAGCTGTGTTTTTGATGGAATCGAAAAACTGATCCTAAAATTCACAAATGGAATATTTTTAGTCATAAAAAGGAATAAAGTTCTAATACATGCTATGACATGGATAAACCCTGAAGACATTATGCTAAGTGAAAGAAGGCTGAAGGCTGACATAAAAGGCCACATATTATATGATTCCATTTATATGAAATGTCCAGAGTAGGCAAATATTATTAGTGGTTGCTAAGGGTGAGGGGAATGGGGAATGGGAAATGACTGCTAATGGGTAAAGGGTTTCTTTTTTGGGTGACAAAAATGTTCTGAAATTAGATCATGGTGATGGTTCCACAACTTTGTAAATATACTAAAACTATTGAAGTGTACAGTTTATTTATTTGTTTGTTTGTTTATTTACTTATTTATCTATTTATTTTGGTGAGGAAGATTTGCCCTGAGCTAACATCTGTTGCCAATCTTCCTCACTTTTCGCTTGAGGAAGATTAGCCGTGAGCTTACACCTGTGCCAATCTTCCTCTATTTTTTGTATGTGGGATGCCTCCACAGCATGGCCAGTGGGTTGCCACCTGGGATCCAAACCCATGAACCTGGGCCACCAGAGAGGAGCACACAGAACTTTAACCACACTTCCACCTACCCTTGATTGGATGATTCTTTCCACATTAAATTTGTTTTCTAACAGCTTGTAATCAATGATAAAACTCAATTTGTTGATTCACAGTACTTACAAATGCCAGTGTGTACTACTTTTAGCTACTATGTGCTAGACTAAATATGTTATTATATTTAGTTTTGTTAGAAATTGACGTGGTGACAATCTCAAGTTTATGTGCCTGATGCACACGCAGTAAGCCAAACACTGAGACATCGGTGCTTGGGGATGGAGAACGATTTATTCAAACCGGCCAAAATGAGAAAGTGGGAGCATGGGTTCACTTAAATCCACCTCCCCAAGAATAGAAAGCAGGGAGGTTTTGTAGAGCTAAGGGGCTCGGCAGGAGGAGCTTCAGAGAAACAAAGGGGTCACTCCTGACAAGCCTCTGGGCAATTTGACTTCTGGGTTTCAACGGCTGCTGGGGCCCAGTACTTCTCTTTCTTCTGCAAAAAAGCCTCACAAATCTTTTGCAAAACAACCTCACAAATCCTCAGACCCGTGAGTCACCCCTCAAGTTAAACAGGAAAACAGCAAATTGCTTATTGAATATCCACAGTAACCCTCAGGTACCCAACTTCAAAGGTAAAATTCTGAGAAAACTATGTTGAGCTAATCAATATTTTATTTTTTATCCTTGAATTGTTAAAACTTCGTAAAGCTTTTATTTTTATCTTTAAATTTGGGGAGAATGATTTTTTGTGTAACTACTTTTTTACGAGCTAAATTATTCCCAGGTAAGGGCATATTCAGGACTACTGTAGACTGAATGATTAAAAAAAAATAAAAGAATATCTCCATACAAAACAATATTTACCTCATTAATAAACTCTTAGTTAAATTCAAATGTAGTCATTCTGATGGATTAAGTTCATATTTTGATAATAATGACACATTGTCCTTTTATAACAATGGGTGGGTATCCATGAAATATTTCACGTCAACAGGGAACTGAATTATTGTGGCCGTTTATTTGCCCAATGTCAGTGACTCTTCTCGGTGTACATATCTCTGTACATGGTACAAGGAAGTATCATGTCTCTGGAGTTGAAATGCCTTTTTTAGTCAGATAGTAATGCATTGGAACGGGCATTTATAGACTGTGTTTGTAGATTAATGTGGAATACAGTAATGTAAAACAACTATACAACAACATGTTTCTAGATGAAACAAGCACGTCAGTTGACTTGTGTCAGTGGTAACTTACGTGAGAGTTGATGAATCAAATGAAATGTTCTCTCAATCTAGATAATTTCTAGCAATGCTAAATCCAACCATTTGGTATGAATTTTCTCATTTGTGCTCCTAATTGAGTCAAAGCTTTTGAGTGACAAATCTAGAGATTTTTCTAGGTCAATTTCTTTTATGTTTATCTTTGTTTACCTACACAGTGATCCATTAGTGGATAAGATAGATATTCATAACCATAGTGAACAATAATGTTGATTAATAAGAAAGCAGGTATTTATTCTTTTTGTTGAAATACATATGTCTAACTAAACTAATAAAAATAGCGAACATTTGTTGAATTCCTACTCAAGTGCTTTACATGTATTAGCATCTTAAAGGTGAGGTAACTAAGGTAAGGTAAGGTAAGAGAGGGTAGGTAAGTAACCTGAGGTCATTCAGTCCACCCAGCTGGCAAGTAGCTGAGCTGAAATTAAAATCCAAGTAGTTTGTTTTCTAACTACTTTGCAATGCTGCTTCTCCATAAAAAATAATGAAACTATGACATAGTAACACTTACTAGTTACTTTGGTGAAAAAGTAGAAGAGGTATTAGGCTGGAAAGTTTAGCAAAAATGTGGTTCTGAGATTATTTGTGGATCTTCAGAGTTATCAGCAATTAGGATGACGATCACTTCCTACCTCCAGAAAAAAAAAATCAAATATTTGGAAGTCATATCAGGTATGTCAGACATTTGATCAACCACAGACTCAAATATTAGCTCACATTAACTGGTATGAGTGTTAGTATGAATAGACTTTCCACGTCTTCACAAACTGTTCTACAATAGCACCTCAAACAAGAGAGAGGAGTGAACTGGCACTCCGTGGAGACCTAGCGAAGGACCCTGCTCGGTCTGAAGCGTCTTGCTAACACTTTTATATTATAAATATATAAGAGAAATTCATATGCAGAATATATTCCATTTCACAAAAAATCTATTTGTTTTAGCACAAAAAATAGGTTTTAGCCAACACTTAGCAATAATTTGACATCCCAGGAAGACGCACCATGTTGAACCTGCATATGCAAATTGTAGTTTAAGAAACACAGGATTCCACCTCACATCCACTAGGATGGCTACTATGAAAAAAGCTCCAGAAAATAACCAGTGCTGGCAATGAGGTGGAGAAATTGGAACTCTTGTGCACTGTTGGAGGGAATGTAAAATGGTGCAGACTCTGTGGAGAATAGTACAGTGGTTCCTCCACGTACTAAAATAGAATTAGCACGTGATCCAGCAATTTCACTTCTGAGTATATACCCCAAAGAACGGAAAGCAGGGTCTTGAAGAAATGTTTGCGCACCCATGTTCATAGCAGCATTATTCACAATGGCCAAAACGTGGAAGCAACCCAAGCATCGATCGATGGATGAGCGGATAAACAAAATGTGATATATACATACAACAGAATATTATTCAGCCTTAAAAAGGACGGAAATTCTGAGCATGCTATAACATGGAGGAACCTTGAGGACCTTACGCTAAGCGAAATAATCCAGTCACAAAAAGACAAATACCATATGATTCCATTTATAGGAAGTACCTAGAATAGTGAAATTCACAGAGACAGAAAGTAGACTGGTGGTTGCCAGGGGCTGGGAAGAGGGAGAATGGGGGGCTATTGTTTAATGGGTGCAAAGTTTCAGTTTTATAAGATGAAAAGCGTTCTCCAGAAGGATGGTGGTTATGGTTGCACAACAGTGTGAATGCACTTAATGCCACTGAACTGCACACCTAAAAATGGCGAAAATGGCAAATTTTACGTTACGTTTATTTCGCCCCTATTAAAAGCAAAAGGAAAGAAAGAAAAGAAATGTAGGATCATGTGATAAAAATATCCATATCCCATGCATAATATGTTTTACTTCGCTGTTACCATCGTTATCCAAACTACCTGGATCAATGTCTTATTGGGTCACCTCCAGAACCTCATACCTTTTGGTGACCATATATTTGTCATTCACACTGGGGCACCTTTGAGTGAGAAAAGGTACTATTATAATTATTCCAAGACAATTGGCGTAAACCAGGATTGTTCTCTTCTCAATAGAGAAGCCATAATGATCTTTGAAAAATGTCAGATCCTGTTCTACTGAAAACCTATAGCAGCCTCCTATTGCCACATGTGGCTCATGGCTACCATATTGGACCGTGCTGATCTAGATTATTTATATCCCCAAGCTCTCTATTTTCCCTGAAAAATTGGGCTTTTGGGGGCCGAGTGGTTAAGTTAGTGTCCTCCTCTTCAGTGGCCCAGGGTTCCACCAGTTTGGATCCTGTGTGCCGACCTACCACCGCTCTCTCATCAAGTCATGCTGAGGCGGCATCCCACATAGCAGAACTAGAAGGACCTACAACTAGAATATAGAACTATGTACTGGGGGGCTTTACGGAGAAGAAAAAAAAAAGGGAGAAAGATTGGCAACAGGTGTTAGCTCAGGGCCAATCTTTAAAAAAAAAAAACAATTGGGCTTTTTGTCCAAGAAGTTTAATAGCTTCCATGATTTACAGCTAGTATGTAAGCTCCATGAGAGCAGGGACTGTGTGTTTATTCACGGCTACATCCTCAGCATTCAGTCCAGTGTCTGGCATGAGGCAAGGACCTCATATTTGTTGAAATAAAGAATGATTATGTCAGCAGTATTCAAACAAAATAGGACTTTGTTTTAAGACCAGAAAAATATTTAGAAATACAGCGCAGCATTTGAAGAATTGTACCCTAGAACTGTATATTTTTCCATTTCCAATTTCTCTAATAAATATTGTGATAGATAATATAGAAAGTTTGGATCAAAAGATAAAATAATTAGACCTCAAAGTATCAAGATTATGTCAATGTAACTGGTACATCATACGGAAAAGTGAACAACATATTTAACTGTGTCTTTCCTTAGCCACCACTGAGTTTTTCATTTCTTCCAAGTATTTCTCTGATGAAATGGAGATATCCGTTATATTGGCTTTTCTACTTGACATACACCCATCAATTGGGTCATATTTTGACTAATCACCTCTCTAGGTAGCTTTCACTTTTAGGGTGTGGGTAAGGAGGGAATGGGAAATGTTGGTGGCATGTGGGACCCACAAATAGATACAAAGAAAGACTGCATGGGAGTCCTGCTTCTCCTTTTCTTTATTTAACTTGGCTCAGATGAGGAATACGTAAAGCCTCCTGTATATGTGTGTGTGTGTGTGTGTGTCTGTGTGTGTGTGTGAGAAGGGGAGGAGAAGGAGGGAGGGAAAGAGAGAGAGATGGAGAAACAGAGAGTCACAGAGAGGGAGAGAACCTGTGCTTACTCATGAAAGTCAGAGGACGAGAATGTGGTACACGGACTTACGTCATTACAGCTATGCGTTCTAGGTATACTTCTTAGACATTGGGCCTATTGTAAGTGAATAGATTTTTCAATTTCATTATGTTACAAGCAAATTATGGGTGGTATCTGTATTTTATTAATTTCTACATTCTTCACAGCACCAAGCTCTCAATAGATTCTCAGAAAGTGTTATTTAAAAATAATAGATTCCCACTTAGTATTTGTTATCAACCAGTGGCAATCAAAATTACATTTCTGTAGCAATTGGTGGATATTGCCCAAATTTGTAAAGATTTATTGGATTAGTATTACTACAACCAGGGAGCATTTTAAAAGCTCAAAATTTTACATACACAGTGCAAGTATCTTCTTGATATATTGAATTGTTATGATAAAAGTTTTATTACGTCAGAACTGATGACTAATGATGCAGAGATGAATATTAAAGAATATTTTTTATTAAATGGTTGGACAAAGTGTCCAAAAGCATTTGAGGAATCTGTCATTCTCTTCTTTTATAACTTCTTTACCGTGAAGAGGTTGGAGAAGCCCATTGAAGTACAATGACAAGAGAACAGAGGATCACAGAAGAAATGCAATAATTAAATCACTCTGCCTGGCAGGTAACACATTGGAAGGTAATGGCTCTGGAACATAAGCTGGGAGGGGCGCTTAATTATTGCAGTCTTTAATTTAATGTGAGCTGTCTGAACACCAAGAGTTTGATCAGGATGTGTTAATCTAGTTAAAACAGGCACTTTTTCTCAAAATAAACTGGGTATATAAGGCACGCATCTCAACTCCTGATTTACAGCAACTCCAGACTTCAGAGATAAGGATTTAGATAGGGTTGCATTTAAAATAAACAATTTGCCATTATCTGTATAAATGTGATTATTCTAACTTCAGGCTTGAGTCTTTCCAAAATCTTTTTCCCTTTATATACACATGTACTCACACATATATGTAATGAATGGTGGTGGCATATAATGAAATGATACTGCTTTCTCAAAGCCACTTATCTTTTAACCACTCGAAACAATACCCATTTACACTGATTATGTGGCAGTTGGACCAGCTGCCTTATGACTTCTTTTCTATTGAAGTTGCATTCTATAAATGACAGAAGCTTTAACCTTTATTTAGCAGGAGAAGCCATTAATCTGTCTTCAGACTTTCCCCTACCTCCCACAGAAAAAACTGCTCTTCAAAAGTTTGTTTGGAAATGAAACCAAATTCTGTTTCCTCTACAGATGGTTGACCTCTTTCAGTTGGTGGCTGCATTACTCATTTAAACAATTATACAGGTCAATATAGTTTAATCTAAATTATTTAGTCTCTTAGTGTTTTTCAGACACTACTGACACTTGGAGAAGCTCCAGCTGCTGGTTGTACCTGGACTTGAACTCCACCCAATGATAATAGAGTTTTTGTCTGAATTCCAGAGGCCATCCATTGACAGTGCCTGCTAACCCACTTGACAGTCTTGCACATCGGTCCTGAGGGAGTTAGAACTTAAGAATCAATATGTCGACACGTGATTAATTATTTTCAGATGAAAAGTTTAAACTGTGTGTGATTTTCAAAGACTCGTTACTACCTGGATGGTCTTTCTGCTGAAGCTTAACTTTAAAACACCTTTCTTTTCTTGTTTGTCCCCCACAGGGAGCAATTCAAATCTACCAAATAGACTAGCAAAATATTATGATAACCTTTTCCATCCTGATTTGTACTGGAGGCTGAGCGTGTAGTAGGATCAACATTAATTACTGTATAACATTTCAGCAGTGTGGTTCATGGAAATGTCAGGGAGTTAGCTAAAGGGGACTTCAGGTCTTAGAAGCATCAGGGGGGAAATAGCTAAAGAACATGTGCTCCACAGGACAATGGGAATTTACAAGCACGAAATTTAGGACTGCGGTGGAAATAAAACCCAGGACTAAAGTGGTAAAACCAAGCAAATCCAATAAAAGTTAGCTTTATCAAGGTAGAGAAAAGGCACAATGCAGTACAATCTGGTGGTCTTTCTACCATTTTAAAAATCATTTTAAAGTTAGTAAAATTTAGGTTTCAGCAGTGAACACAACAGCTTGTAAAAATGATTCTTTATAATAAGGGATCTAGTTTGTTAAAGTTAATATATCAGTTTGAATTAATGAATTTTTAATTCAGATTCCTTTTGCAGCTTGAATTCAGACTAATTACAGGTTTCAAATTGTCACTAGCTGGAGCTCAGCCAAGGCATATTTCCTCTCTTCTTTACTTGTACCCTGAGAATTCATGAATCAATTTTTTTCTGGGTCATGACTTTGCCCCACCAGGAGCAGAGAAAACCCTTCACTGAGAATAAAATTCAATGGCAGGGATCCCAGTCAGTCGGAATTTACACACAATATGCAAGGAAGTAAATGACAGAGGAAATTTCCCAGCTATGAGGGAAAAAGGCTTCAAAATCACATATACAATTGAAACAGTAATGAATTTAGTAAATACTTTTAAGCACAGCAGTATCCACGTCTATCCTTGTAATTTAGGATTACTGAATATTTTAGGAAAGGGACTACTTTTTGCAAACCTTTTTTTTAAACAGCAGAGGTCACCTTAGTACAAACCTCTTCTGGGGAGAAATGCTTTCAGTTCAGCGGTGATAAATTAAGTACTTTTCAACCATCAGCAAGTCTTCTCTTATTTCATTGAAACTCAAAAACCAAACACATGTGGTTAGTTGGATTTTTTCAAAAATTAGACAAAATGAAATTGTTTTAAAATTAAATTACCTTCTACATTTATATATTTTCTAATGAAGTGATTCCAAATGAGTGAGAATAATATGAAATAATTTAAGTAATCATAGCATCAATTATATTTCCAATCTGCTTAAGAATATTCCATTTTGTATCTATTATTAGAAAAATATCCAGTAAATCATTCTGGCTCAACCACTGTGGTTTATTTTTAAAACTAATTGTATCTATAAAATATATCCATTAATGAAGAATACCTAATAAATAGTTGACTAAACATAAAAAAGGGAGAAAAAGTTATTCAACAAAGCTCCATTTAATAAAACATCCGTTAGTTTAGATAAATGGATAATAATTTCAATTTTTGTTTTGTGACCATTTTAACTTTACACTATGGTTCATTTAATGTTGTATTATAAGCTAGTATGGGATTTGTTTTAAAGATCAAAAGGTGTACAATGGAATGCTTGTTTTCCAAGATTCCATGTAAAATATTCTTTAATTATCTAAAGTTCATTAGAATACAATTCTAATTAATAATTACACCTGGTTACATTACATGATCTTTAAATATTTAATCCATGTTTTCTAATGAACTTGCTATCTACAAGATATAATCAATTTTAAACAAATACTTCCAATATCACTTAATTACATATGCCAATAAATCGTTTTCACATTATAATGAATAACAACGATTTCGACCACGAGCATAAGATTTATTAACACTCTCTTCTTTCCCTGCCCTTTCCTTCTACCTTAACAGATGACAAAATTGCTATAACCTTCACACTAAGACTGCTAAGACAATTGCCATCTTTCGGGGAATGGGAGGAAAATTCAAAGAAATAAAAATGCCCAGGAAATTCTTCAATGCTATTTTAGATTTTAATCACTTTATTAGATTTCTTGCTTGAGTGATTTGTGCAGAAAACATTTTATCTATTTTGTTTTCCTCTGATTACCAAACTGTGTTAGACACAAAAGTCTACTTGAAACTAGCTTGCAGTTTAAAGACAGGTTTAATAACAGGTGAACACTGGAAAATATGCAAACAAAATGGCAGACATGAATGACTTCATTTAAGGCATAATTGCTTCTCATCAACCCAAGAAATCATGCAGAAACAGTCTCTGTTTTACCCAGCCAGGAAGAGACCAGAGAAATCACTCAGGCAGAGATACTAAAAGGAAGGTCCATTCTTGGGTCTCAGCCAGACAACCACTCCATACACAGATCCAAGCGTAAAGACAATAGTCCTTAGAATCACGGTTCATCATAACAGATAATTATACAGCAAGTAAGACAATAAGGTTTTTTGGCCTCTGACTATATAGACTAATTGCTGGCTATGGAGCTCTGCCTGGAAGGCATACAGCACAGCCTCTGCAATGTCTTCTTATTATGTGAGGACTGGTGTAATTTGGGTGGACAAGAGGTTTAGTGTCTAGTAAATTCCATATGGTGGCTCTTTCTCTTTTGTCAATTTTTTTTCCCCCTGACAGACATATAGCAGTATTCCAAATGGTTGCTGACATATATACCTGGAAGGAGTTTTAAAAGGAAATAATCCTGCCTAGTATTCCAAAGAAGTTTTCAGTTGATTTAAAAAAAAAATGGATAAAAAAGGCCACAAGAAAAACTGGTCACTTAACCATAGGGTTTGCCTTTGTACATAGAAAAATATTACAATTAGGATATGAGTCAGGTTTTACTTAAATGCATGTGGGTGTCAGCAGATTTGCTGGATAATATAGGGCAAAACCCAGAGTTAACAATCAAACATTGCTTTCAGTTATGCATCTGGAAGGAATGACATCCCACCTTCATTTGTTTTGCTTTGTTTTGTTTTGCTCCTTTTACTCTCTAACAGGATCTATCATGATTGCATTTATTTTTCATTTATTTATTATCAAGAAAGATGAAAGGGGCCTGCTTTTATGATATTTACTTATGAGAGTGAGTTCCTGACAAGATAGCAAGGGGATGCAGAGGCCCTGGAACACGGATCCACTCTTCTCCCATCAGAAACAAATGTGTCTCTCTTCAATTTGTGCAGCCC